>NC_056739.1:245963898-246041398 GCF_019279795.1 Protopterus annectens | reverse complement strand
ACAGAACTTTGTGAAACTGAAACTCATACAGAAGTAGCATGTGCAGACAAACCCGGTTAAACTAGCAGTATTCCAAACATATAACAGAAATACTCACATTCTGCTCTTAAGTCTTGAACCTATCCCACCATTAATTGGCTTGTCTCCACAAGTCTTGTTGTAAGAGGTAGTTGCCCACAAATCTCCAGGATGTCTTCCTCACAAGTAAGGATAAGGGGCAACGCCCACATGGAGTATTCATTTATAGGAGTGTGTTGCCATGACGTTGGCTATTGGAATAACTACACAGCTGCTCTGCATGCAGTTAGCAAGTGGGGATCCTCAATAGGTGCACAGGCCATCACCTGGTCATGAGCATCATGTACAAAAGCCATGCTGCCACCATTCAAACCAGCTCTCTTCCTGTAGTGTACACAGAGAGAGAGAGAGAGAAAATGAGAGAAATAACAAATGAAACATAAAGTGGAAAAGAGAAGAAAAACAAAAGGTAAGTGGAACATGTAAGCAAGTAACTGAATGTAGTACTTGGTCTGTAATAATGTAAATATGATTTGGTGGAATATATGACCTAACAAGACATGCTGTACTAATGTTCTGCTAAACAGCTTCTATGGTCATAGCATCTGGCCCTCTCTGCAGTGGGAGATATTACAGACATACCTCTCAACTGTACAGATCCTCACAGAGTGTCCACATTTTACCATCATGCATTTTGTCTGTTCCTCCTCAGATCTATACATTACAGGCAAATAGCTGAGGATTGAAGTCATCAGGTAATGACAAACACTTGAGTTTAAGACTCCACATCCTTAAGAATATTCACTGTAATGCTAACGGTATCATTCTACTAACTTCCTATGTTTGTAACAGGTATATTTATAATCTGTCTCTATTTATTCCCCCATCATTTAGGCATTGTCCAGATGTGATGCGCTGAGAGGTTGTGAGGTGGGATTATAGCTCAGGAGCCTGACTCAACTGGGAAATGACAGCTCATATATGACAACTGCAGGGGTGTCTGTCAAACAGTTGTGACTGTGCCACAGCTAGGCCAGTTAATGGGATGTTTTCCATATCCATGTTACCTGTGATTATGAGTATGACACATTTGCCTTGTAAAGCTAAGACACCTGTAGAGGGCGTTTGCATAGTAGAGTACTGTTGCAGACATGTGTGTTAAACTGCATGTGATATATTGACTTAATAACATTCAACTGTACAGTGTTCTGCTCAACAATAAGCACATTTATGACTGATATCTGTAGTCACATACACATATATCTGTGTTATGTCAGCCAAACCATTGGCAGGTCTGGTCTGTGAGCAATGGCATTGTTACATAATAGCCTACTTATGAGTGCTGGACATCTTCCGAGTTATCATAGGGATGTCAAACCCTACTGTGCAATCAATGTACTAATGTATGATGCAGCTATAGTAATGCAGTATCAATACTGATGTCCCTTTTGACACCCATTTTTGTATGCCATTGTCCTGACGTACTGCTGTAACAGGTTGAGAAGTATGATTGAGCAGCAAGAATGTAAATACAATGTGCCATACTTACATTCAACAGAAATGTATACCAGGTATCCCCTGAGCACATGTATGTATGCATATGTTCAGCTGGAAGGCATAAAACTAATCATATGGGTTTCAAGCAGTCAGGTAAATAGGTTGTGCATGTTGCACATGTGTGTTATATCAGTGTCATTACATGCAACAGACATATATATATACAACTACTGGTGGTTGCATTGCCCTGACACTGATGTGGGTACTGGAGTAGGCATGATTATCAGGTATTGCTCAGAGAAGTATCCACGTCTGTTATGACCCTCTGTCCATGCCTACCACTACCAGTTGTATCAGCACCTATATACAGTGGATATCGCAAGTGCACACATCCCTGTTGGAATGCTAGGTTTGTGTGCTGTATGACAATCAGACCACAGAAGATCATTTCATAATGTTTCTCATCTTGAATGTGACCCCTAACATGTCTAGTTCCATTGGAATACAATCAAAGGTGTTTCTAGGAAGGTGAACAACTATTGCCAAGTGAAGATGTACCATGATGTTAGAGTCCAGACCAAGACAGATGAATGCTGTAACCATCTCAAGAGGTGCATACACAAGTTTAAGGTTGTGCACATGCAAACTGGCTTATTTTAATGCATATTACTTCCATATGTTTTCACAGTCAGATTATGTTTTCAATTGAATTGTACAAGCTATAGGCCACACTACAGGTGGAAATTGTTATGGAATGAGTTATTGTGGTGTCATGTTCCAATTGCACAAATGACAGGCAGTGTATCAGGGTTGTGTACCCTTTATATCCACTGTAGCTATATGGACACAGCAGTACCTGACCTGTATAAACAGCCTCCACCAAGGTAGAGTAATCCCCTTTGGTGGACAGCAGCAATACACGAACCACATAATAGGTTGCTACATTGGCTGTATAGGGGCACATATGCACAGGCAACAACTTTGAAGCAAGTCCACCTGTAAGGCTGACTATAGGTTCATAGGTTCATAGGTAGGTACTAGGCTATCAGCCCTGGGAGCTATACAAGCCCAGCCAAAAAGGTACCCTGGCCTTTGCCACCCAAGAAAATTATTTTCCTGTGCCACTGTCGAGCAGAGCCACAGAGGTGATCCCCGGGGTGAATTTCCTATTTCCCATCCAATCATCAAGATTTTTCTTGAAGAGTGCTAATGAGGTGCTTTGTTTGATATAGATAGGTAGTTTATTCCAGAGTATGGGAAGTCTTTGGGACAGGAATCTATCCCTCCAGCATGTTCTGTTTATTGTGGTGACAAGGTTTAGGTCCCTAGAGCATGTAGCTTGGAGGGATTGGGATTTATTTAAGTGGAGCATGTCCAACAGCTTTGGGTTTGACATAGCTCTGTATGTTAGGCAGAGATCACCTCTGAGTAGGCAATATGCGACTGAGTAAAGCTGGAGTTTTTTGAGATCGTCAGTGTAGGACATCTGTTTGAGGCTGATAATCCTCTTTGTGAGGTATTTCTGCAGCCTTTCCAGTTGTTAAAGATGTCTTGTGATGTACATACCAAAAGGGGCGTTGTACTCTATAATGGGTCTAATGAGTGATGAGTAGAGGGGAACAATGACCTCTTTTTTTCTGGATGAGAAACCTTTTGTGATGAGGTGTGCCACGTAGAAAGATTTCCTAACTACTGTGGTGATGTAATTATCAAAGGAGAGACTACTGTCCACCTGTGTCCCAAGGTCTCTTATCACACTTTTGGTGTTAAGTATACTACCGCCTATGTTGTCGTTCATGTGTACAGAGTTTTTACCAAAGGGGATGACAATGTACTTTTTGTCATTGAGCTTGAGGCCATGGCTTTGACACCAGGCATCTGTCTCAGTGAGGCCCTTTTGTAGGATGTCCACATCGTTAGGAGTTTTGATTATGGCTCTTAGTTTGCACTCATCTGTGAACTTTATTAGCCAAAGACCTCCTGTGTTAGCCTGTACTTCAGAGAAGTAGATACCAAACAGGAGAGGACCCAGGACTGAACCCTGTGGTACTCCACTTGTCACTGGTCTGAAGTCAGATTTGGAGTCTGCTACTTTCACAGTGTGGGCTCTGTCAGTGAGCCAGTTGGCAAACCATCTTGTGACATAGGGATTTATACCTAGTATAGTGAGTTTATCTATAATTCCAGAGTGGGGGATGGTGTCAAAAGCCTTGGCAACATATAGATAGGCTGTGTGAACCACCTTACCCTTGTCTACGGCTTTGGTGACTGCTTCAAAGAAGTCTATCAGGTTTAGGAGACATGACCTGCCTTTTACAAACCCAAACTGGGTGGGATCCAGAGTTTGGAGATTACCATTGTCTTTGTTTATAAGTTCCATGATGATACGTTCCATGGCCTTGCAGACTAGGCTCATCAGGCTAATGGGGTGGTAGTTCCTGGGGTCTGTGGTGGCTCTCCCCTTTGTGGAGTACAAAGCACAAAGCCTGAGGTGAGGTTATGATTGAACATGGTACTTAGGTGGGGTGCCAGTTCATTCTGTAGTTCGTGTAGAATGCAGCCTGGGATGTTGTCTGGTCCCATGGATGCTGTGTTCTTGGCTTTGGAGAGTGTGGTTTTTACCTGTGCAGCCGTGATTACAGGAACTTTGCATTATTCCGGTACAAAGATGGGCTCTTTAGTGGGTGAGAGGGGGGTAAAGTTAGCACTGAACCTATCTGCCAGGATGTTGGCAATATCAGCTGGGTCTGTATATTTAGTGACATTGTGCTGTAACTGAGAGCAGATCTGAGTGTTGCCATTCAGATTCTTGACATAGCTATAGAATGCTTTGTGGTTGTCTTTAGAATCAGTGGCGTTTTTATTTTTGTAACTAGCTTTTGAGGATTTTATCAGGTATCGCAGCTTCTTACTGAGGCTGACCAGGGAGCTCCTCCATTCGTGGGATTTTACTCTCTTTTGCAAGAGTTTCTTCCTTCTGTTGTACAGTTTGTTTATGGCAGGGGACCACCAGATTGGCTTCCTTTTGTTGGAGGATAGCGTCTTGGTTCTGTTTGGGATAGCACGATCCATGCACTCATGTAAGTGCTTATAAAGTGCAATTGTGCAAGATTCAGTAGTCGTAACTGTATTGTCCATCTGCATGGGTGTCATGAAGTTCACCACTTCTGTCTTAAGAAGCATGAAGTTGGCTTTGGAGAAATTTTTTACTATGGTTTCCTTAATGGGGGTGGAGGCAGGATGTGGATATCTAGGGTAATTAGCTTATGGTCGGATCGGACCAATGAGGCATTGACTTCCGGTGTGGAACACTGGTCACTCATATTGGTAATGACTAGATCTAGGATATTGTTGCCCCTGGTGGGGTGTGGATAAGTTGATCCAGGGCATTGGAGTTTATGAATTCCAGAAAGTGTTGAGCGAAGGAGTTGGTACATGAGTAGTTTTCCCAGTTAATGGTGGGGTAGTTGAAATCGCCCATTATTAGGGTGTTTAGCTGAGCCCTAATATTTTCCAGTACATCAAGAAAAGAGGAGTGGGAATCCTGGGACATGGTGGGTGATCTGTAGCAAGCTACAATTTGGATTGCGGTTTTGACCAGAGTTAGTTGCACTTGGATAACCTCGGCTGCATTATGCTGAGCATCTAGCCTGGAGGTGTAGATATCCTTAATGAATATGGATACAACTCCGCCTTTGGTGTTCCGGTCCAGGTTACATGTCCGAAAAGTGTGGTATGAGTTATAGCCTGGTAGTGCAGGGGTGCTCTCTGGAGCCTTGAACCAGGTCTCAGTCACTGCACAGATATCGACGTTGTCCATTTAAAGGAGTGCCTCGAGTGAGTGCATTTTGAGATTTAGATTTCTGGCATTGAGTAGCATCACCCTCAGTTTTTGCTTGCCTGTTCCTGTTACGGTGGTGAATTTGTCATTTGACCCTTGCCTAAAAAAGGCACTATAGGGGCGGCAAGAACTTTAGCCAGTATGCGTAATCCCAGGGGTGACAGGTGCAGGCCATCTCTGGCAAAGCGTCGTGGTCTGTCGACCATGTCATCCCAGGCAGACAGATACTGGATCCCTTTAGAATGGCACCAGAAGCTTAGCTAATTGTTAAAGTCAATCATTTTGTGCTTGTACTGTGGCATCATTCTGGGTGATGGCAGAATGCTACTCAGGGCTAGGGTCATACCTGCCTGGGCTACAAGATCGGAGAGCTCTTCCATGTCTCTTTTCATGTAGTCCAGGGAGGAACATCTCAGGTTGTTCACACCAACATGGACAATGACAGAGTCATATTTGTACTTGTTGTTGGGTGACCTGAGTGCGTGGGTTATGTGGTGGATCCTGGCACCCGACAGGCAGCTGACAGTAACCTTCTCCTGGTGAGTGGGACATCAGTGTGCCTGACTATAGAGTTGCCTATGACTAGTGTGTTGGGTACGTTGTTTTGCCTTATTGGCTGTGGTTGAGTGGCACACTGAGTCTGCGGGCTATGTGTCATTTGGGTTGTGTTGGGGGGTGGAGGTTGCTTGCATTTCTGCTTTGGAGGTCTCTGTTGCTTGAGCAGATTATTATTGAGAGCCTCCGCGAATGTTTTTGTATTTCTATGTGTGGATTTTGGTGGTATAGATTTAGTGAGACTATGTGATGAGTGTGGTGTGGTGCAAGTGTTTACCTTCTCCTCTTGACTGTCAAGTATGAATATGAATCAGACATATCCACACCACCAAGGACAATTGCAACCATGTCTCCACATATGTTGTATGCCTCAGATGAAACAACACAATTCACCCTGTACTGGGGGTAAAGAACACCTCTTACACACATGCCATGAATATAGGCAACCTGCATCACACAGGTTAGGTGGGAACATTGCCACCTTGTCCACCCCAGTCATACATGGAGATATGTACATCAACCACACTCCTCCCCACAGCAATGGTGAGCATGTATGTATTGCCTACTGATGGCAACAACAGCGTATCTCCATAGGGCATAATAGCATCAGTGTCTGCCTCCTACATTAACTCAGGCATGTGCTCAGAGCTCCATCACACACCACAGTCAAACACAGACCTGCCACCATACACACCATGCATATGGAAGGTGACCACTGTCAACCCTCTACACAGAAATGAATGGAGGATAGAGGATTATGCTATCAAGTTTCCAGCATTAGGGGGAATAAGATAGCTCAGGGACTGGCATGTAATGCAAACTGCTATAGCCATGATGGCTTGGAGGTTTCTGGTGTAGTCTGGATTATTTGCAAGTAATACCCACTGTTGATGTGCATTTTGGCAACCATATGAGGTCATGTGACCTTTTCCTGTTTGTCTTCCAGGTAACATGCAGAGTGCTTGCCTACCAGCATTCTCTGTTGGGGAAACAGACATCATCACCCAATATGTGACTGGACATTATGGCCTGTCATGTGGATGGAAAGCAGAAGATGTGTGGGAGAGGACTGCCATGTGGGACAGAGTGGTCCACAGGTTAGATGATGCCAGCCTGCACAGCAGAACTTATGTGCAAGTGCAGCATTGGGCTACTGACCTCAAATGTCATGCTCATCAATGGGCTGCTGCTGTAGCAAGGGACCGGCTTGACACAGGTGGAGGCCCAGCCATCCAGTCTCCACTGACACCCACTGAGGAGCTTCTCACCACACTTGGGCCACACATCAAATGCACAAGCCATGATGCTGAGGGAAGCATTGTGGAGATGGGTTGCTCACACACACTGGATGAGGAGTGTGCAGGTAAAGGCCTAGTGGGGATCAGTACACTAATGTATCAGACATACATGTATCTGTATTGTATCTACATGCATGTGTCAGGTCCAATTGCAGTTGTGGATGAGGTTTTCTAATGCACAGAGGTACACATCTATGGTGAGGACAGGACATTGTGTATTATTACGGTTTGTGCTGTAGATGTGCAGACATGCTCCATCCATCCTATACCAAGGCCACATTTGCATCTGCTGACAATAACTCCCTCTTACAACTACTTAGGTCCCTCTATTCTGCATATGGGATGGCAGCCTGAAGCTGGTGGGTATTACATTGTTCTGTTGTTGCCTGGAAATAGCCCAGGCATGTGAAGCACATGCAATTTACCATGCACACAACCATCAGTAATAGCTATACTGCTTTATGTAATAGCTATATTGTTTGTGCATGTTTACTTGTGCTGGGGTTAACTGTATTGCATCACTGTGGTCACCACTGGGGCCTATCTGATGTGAATTCAACATTCCTGTAGTGTACCTTACAACTTGTCAGTGGCAAGACGTCTGTACAGAGGCTAGCAAATTGTGCTGGACAAATGTCCTAAGGTAAGGTCATGCATGACACATTAGTGGTATACAGTGGATATAAGTTGTGTACAGATCCCTCTTAAGATGCAAGGTGTTCCTGTTACATACTAATTAGAACCATGATATGACTGTCCAGACCTCTTCCAGCCTTTAATGTGACCCATAACAGATACAGTTCACTTGTAAAACCAAGCATCTGTACTCATGTATTGCACCTACAAGACAGGCCACCTGTGAGGGCAGCAGACGTCCTATCAGCATGAAGTTTCAGTCAGGTATGATACCTCATGCTGCCATATATGTCGGTACACTCACTGTGGCCTATCTGGCTATAATCTCACATACATGGGCATTGTTAAGATGCATAGACCACTTCCTACCATGTATAGGTTTGAAACATATGGATATTCCAGACACATCTGTACAGAGGACTGTACAATGGTTTAACCTGCTACATGTGAGGCAGATACTGTCACCATGCTATATAAAGTGATGGCAGCGGGAGGTGGTCACCAGCCATGTATGGTATACACATCAAAATGGTATAAGCCACACCTGATATAATACACACACACACACACACACACACACACACACACACACACACACACACACACACACACACACACACACACACACACACACACACACACACACACACACACAGTTGCTACTATTTGGATTAGAACTCCTGCCTATCTAGGTATTCCTATTATAGTGCTATGCAGTTATGAGACGTGCCATAGAACTTATACATTTCCACCTCTTCCACAGGTACTTCTAAGGTGGATGACATCAACAGGTCTACTAAATTGGAGTGAAGGGAAGTGTAAAGGGTAGTACACAGGTCAAAAATGGTATGAGCCGGACAATACATGATTCACACTCTCTTGCCAGTATTGGGATTAGAACTCCTGCCTTAGTATTTCCACTATAGTGCAACGCAGTTATGAGATGCACCACAGAGCTTATACATTTCCACTTCTTCCAAAGGTACTTCAAAGGTGGATAATATCAACAGTTCTTCTAAATTGGAGTGAAGGGAAATGTAAATGGTAGGGCACAGGTCAAAAATGGTATGAATCAGACAGTATGTGATTCACACACACACACTTGCCAGTATTGGGATTAGAACTTCTGCCTATCTAGTATTCCTAGTATAGTGCTACACAGTTATGAGATGTGCCACAGAGCTTAGACAGTTTCAACTCAACCAAAGGTACTTCTGAGGTGGATGACATCAACAGATCTACTAAATTGGAATGAAGGGATGTATAAAGGGTAGTACACAGGCAAAAATGGTATGAGCCAGATAGTACATGACACACACACACACACACACACACACACACACACACACACACACACACACACACACACACACACACACACACACACACACACACACACACACACTCTGCCAGTTTTGGGATAAGAACTCCTGCCTATCTAGGTATGTCTGCTATAGTATTATGCATTTACCATACTTGCTACAGAGCTTACTGAACTTTCACATGGCCAAAGCTGCTGATAACTGCACAGCTCTGGTAAAGTATTAGAGGTGGCAGACAGCCTGCCTTCTGTTCCACCCATACATCATGATAGTTCTTTCTGTCTTGCACTTCAACTAGTATTATGGCTTGGCAATTTACCAGGTTATTGTATCATGAAGTCTGGCACACCTGTGAGCCATCAGAAGTACTGATTCATCACAGTGGTCACCCCAGTACTTACTAGTTATGTCCACCCCTCCTGTCATGTTTGAAGGGCAGTTATCTGTGCTTTCACCCATTGACCTGGTGCACATGTCCATTCTGGGTCACTGTTGCAACTGCCGCATGTACACAGGCAACCCTCCCCTCTAAACTCGAAACACTCAGACCTGTGAGGGTTACCCATATATCACCCAATGTGGACATATGCACTCTGCAGCATAGAATGGGCCAGCAGGTCAAGGGGATAAGATCAACACCTGCACCACACCATGTGGCACACATAGCTCAGCGTGACACCCACTCTGACAGCCATGGCATACAGTGAAAATCCACACACCCACCTTCCCAGAGGCACTCAATGGACATCTAACCAAACAGCACAGACCAGCAAGGCAGATACCCACTCAAACACTGCAACATGACACATGCCAAGGGACACATATTTAACCTATACAGTGTACCCCCAACCTAAGCCCCTAAGGCTAACCACCTTGCACAATACAGTGATCATGGGTAACTCAGTACCGAGGCACACACATCCCACTTACTAGGTTGAATATGAAACAGGTAACAGCCAAATATCAATCACATGCCAGCATCTAACACATGACACAGCCAGTCATGGCACTCCACAACAACTACGAGTATCACTCTGTATCCATGTGAGTGTGAATGAATTGGGACACACCTCCCTGGACTACATGACAGGAGACACGGATGAAGTCTGATTATGTGGTTCAGGCAGGTGTGACAGTAGCCCTGGACAGTGTACCGCTGTTACCCAGAATGATGCTGTGGTACTATCAACAGATGGTTGACTGCAACATTGACTTACATGTTATGTGTCATTCTCAAGGGATCTAGGACCTCTCTCCTTGGGATGGCATGATTGCCAGAACCCAATGACTTGCCACGGATGTCCTACATCTGTCATCACTGGGTTGCCAAGTACTGACTATGTGTCGTGCCACCCCTATGGTGTCTTATTAGGCAGTGTTCCTAATGTTATTACCACCATAACAGCTACACATGTATGCAATCTGAGGGTCATGCTGCTCAACAGTAGACATCTAACTGTCAAGATGCAGTCACTCATAGCAGTTGGAATGGAGGACAGATGTCTGCTGTAATGGAGAGGTAGTTCACAGCAGCAGACAGCAGACCTGCAGTATCAGGCTATGATGCATTCCACAGCTGTCAGCCCCCAAACATAGACTACACCACACCTCCACAGGTGGTGTTGCTTCCATATTTATTATGGATAGGAACACCTCCAGACTAGCATCCCATCATAATGTATTGGAGATACTTCCGGTACAACTGCCTTGAGGTAATGGTGCTATCCAGACCATAGCCTGCTATGGGTCCACATCTATGTCCCTAGACTGTCAATGCACATTCCTCAACACCCTGCAATCTCTGATGGTCCAATGCAACACTGACATAGTGCTAGTCTTCAACTACCCCTCCATCACTTGGGGAATCACCAGTACAGTGGCCAAACACTTCTGGGATTCATCATTTCCATTGCCCTAGACCAGCTCATACTGACCCCTGGTAGAGGATGCAACAACCTTGACCTGTGTTGACCACATAAATATGGTACCATTGAACATACCCAGATGTCAATCCCTGCATGGTGAGAGTCACACAGGCTGTAATCAACATGGAACTCAACATGTCAGCCACACCCCCCACAAAGATAACCACCTGGCAAAAACACTCCAAAGCTGACTTTGCAGCCATGAAAATATGGGTGAATGTCTTCACTGCACCCATGGTGATGGGATGTAGCTGCATGACTGTGGAATCATATACATAGGCACTGTACAAACAGGTACACGAATGCATGATACTAGCCAGAGCCAATAAAACCCAGACACTCTCCTCCAAACACTGGGAGACAATGTGATGGTCCCCTGACATTACTGAAGTATACATCAGGAGGAGGACATTGTTGCAGGGAAAGGTGGTGTCCTATGACTGTTGAACTCCATTATTAGCCTCAAACACAACTTTGGATTCCTCATGGAGTCCCCAACAGGTATCTATAGCAGGAGAGATGCAGCATTAACGACAGTCACAACAGCCTTGATAGTTACATCAACAACCTCAACAGCATTCAAAACAAGTGCTGTGAGTTACTGCACAAAGCTAATACCTATTCTGAGACAACAGATATTGGCCACAGGCTTGGCAACACATTCAGTGCCAGGTTTACCCCTCTCTCCCCCCATAAGTGAAGTGCTGAGTGAATGTGTTCTCACATGCTGTATCTCATTTCCATTCTAGGCATCTGTGTGTCGCCAGGATGTGGCCCTGCAGCAAGGCCACAGCGTATGGCAGTGTGGTGACACATCCACTATGTCATATGCTGGGTACAGTATGTGTAAGCTAATTCCCGGTCTGTAACACAAGTGATTGCATATGCCACACAGATTATAGGGATGAATGTTGTACATAGGTACATGTTGTACAACATCTGTTGTAGAATGGAGAATGGTACATGTTCTGGTTTGAACACTCCTTCGATTGCTAATGACCACAGTCACAGGAGATATTCATCAACCAAATACACTGGGATTACTATTCACACACACACACACACACACACACACACACACACACACACACACACACACACACACACACACACACACACACACACACACACACACACACACTTACCAGTACTGAGATCCATAGATTCATTGCTTCATAGGTGTGTAGTAGGTGAATGGGCCTGAAGGTTCTACAAGGCTAGCCCAAGGGAATACCTTGGCATCAGGCCACATGACAATAGTCCCTAGTGTGGCTCAGGAGTATAATCACTGGAGAGGTCCCCAGGGGTGGGTATTGTATTCCCCATCCACTCATCTAGGTTTCTATTGTGGGTGGCCAGTGATGTGCACTGCTTCCCATGTATGTGATCTATATTCCATAACATGGACAGTGTCTGGGTTGTGCACATGTCCCACATGCATGTTCTTTGATGTGTGGAAGTGTGCTTGAGGTCTCTGAGGCATGTTGTGTGGACAGATTGGTATCTTCTGATGTAACATTCCTGACCTCATTTGGTATGACCTGGCTATGTAACTGAGGTAGTGATTGCACCTACATTGACAGTATAATATGGGTATTCAGTGGAGTTAGTGGCATCTGTCCATACAGGGCATGTGTACAAGGCATGGTATTCCCTTTGTGGGGTACATTTGTAGACTCTACAGTTGTTGCAGGCATCCAGTGGGGAACATGGTAAAAGGGCTACTGTACACATTGATTGGGCTACTGAGGGGATGGAACAGGGTGCCATATCCTTTTACTTGCTGGATAACACACAGTCAGGAGATGTAACACATCAAAGTACTTTCTGATGTCAGTGGCACTGTTGTGGTCAACAGGCATGTAAGTCCACTGCAATCACACCGTGGGTACTATCTGTGAGGCAATATGTAGGGGAACTACCAATCTAGTGGTTGTTGCCTAGCCAAGTGTGTTTGTGTATGATATGCGGGTGAAGAGTGGTCTCTGAGTAATAGAAGGATTGCCTATATTGCACACTAATCCATACTGACACATTTAGGGCTGTGGATTGTCTACACCAATCTCTCTGGTGTTTGACAGCTGTTGGCCTTGTAATGTGGACATTGTGACATATACTAGGTCCTCAATATAATAATTTAGCAAAACCCACCCCAATGGATCCTGTCATTACACAATTACACCGAGTGCCACACAGGATACTGATGACACACACACATACACACACACACACACACACACACACACACACACACACACACAAACACACACACACACACACACACTTGCCAGTGCTGAGTTTCCTAGCTATGTATTGCTACTACAGTGTACTGCATTTATCGCATGTGCCACAGAAGTTATAGGATGGATGTTGTCCCAAGGTACTTCTAAGGTGAGGAACATCACCAGACCTTGTAAATACTGGCATTGAGTGATGTAGTGGATGAGAGATTCCAAAGAATATTTTACCCTACACACACATTTACATTTGCCAGGGGTGAGGTTCAAACCTCTAACTATCTTTTTGGTCCATTATGTTATGCATTTACCACATGCACCACTGACCTTACATAGTTTAGGGTTGCCAACAGGTACTTCTAAGATGGATGGTATCTGCAGTACTGCTAAAGTCAGGCACTGAGATGTGTACTGGCTCTAAATGGGGGCAAAATCTTTGAGGTACGGACATACATATGTAGACATATGTACACACACTTGCCAGGGATGAGATTCAAACCCATACCTATGCAGTTATGCTGCGACATTGTTCCACATTTATCACACTTGCCATGGAGCTTACATGCTGGAGAGCTGTCCCACATCTGTGTGTGTGTGTGTTTTGACATATTATATTATGTTTGTCTTAGATATGTGCATGTATTAAAGTGCTATTATGACAGATTTTTGCAGTTAATATTTACATTATTATTACTGTTAAATAATTCAAAGTTTGCAACAAATTCTTTATTCTTTTTACATATGGTTTAAGAATGTTTTGATAGAAATGGAAAAATAGAAAGATCAATTTCCTTTAACCAGGCATTGTATTTCCATGCAGCTTGTACTCATGCCTTCAATCACTGGCCTTCTGTTAAAGATTGTTATCCCAATACACTAACAGTTCGTTCAGTGAATATTATCAAGGTTCATTCTCAATTCTTCCAATAATCTTGCTAATCATCTAATTTCCCAAATAGCTTTCCCTGCTCCATAGAATGGAAAGATTGCTGCTCCTGGAAGGACATCATCTCCTACATCCATTTATTTTAAATTAATATGTCTTTATGGACAAGCCACAAGAACAGGTGTGTCTTTGGGATAGAGTCATTTCTTGGAACCCAGTCTTGGTTTGTGAGGTTCAACATTTCCAGAAGGGTAAATGGAATAGGTTGTAATGTAATTCCACTGTTTGCATCTAGCTGTATCTCAGTACAGATCCAGCATTCTTTAGCATTCAAAGTTTCTGAGCACATTTGCAGTGATTTGGTAAAGGTATTGAAGTCTACTTTCCTTGTGATGAGGAGTGGAAACTAGTCAACATCATGATCAATATCAAGATTTTCATGATTCAATATTTCTTTTTGAAATTACCTGTAAGAGAAAAGAATAATGTTCTTATTAGTTTTATCTTATATTGTGTCCTTTTATATCAGTTATTACATTCATAACTTATTCAATTTTCTTCCCTCCATTTTAATCTTTTAACTTGATCTTTATGAATCCAACCATTTTTGGTGGCTGATTTTTATATAGCTGGATTTGTACAGCCACTAACCCCATTTTGGTAACAATTTAGGGTCCTATCCATTTTGAATCTCATTTGCTTGTATTTCCAAACTGGTGACCCATTACAATATCTCCTTGTTCCAATTGTACCTCCCTAAATTCCCAAATCTTATTTTGCTTACAAAGTTCTAGGTTATGGGCTTGTCCAGCTTCCCAGACTCTCTCTTTTGCCCAACTGATTTGTTCTTGGAGCTGGTCCCACACATTTGTTTCCTCTAATGGTATCCCATAAGGGATTTCTCCTGCTTGTAAATTCATAGGTCAATCAGTCATTAATTCATGTGGAGTTAACCCACATGCTTGAGGAGAATTTTGCATTTTAATCAAAATGTTGGGTAAACATTTTACCCAATGATTCCCATACTCAGAAATCATTTTCTTTAATCCTTCCTTCAGAGTTCTGTTAGCTCATTCTACTTTTCCAAAACTCTGAGGATGGTAAGGAGTATGAAACCTTTGCTTGATTCCCCAAGTTTTACACATTTGTTTTGTCACCTTTCCTATGTATTCCTCAGGGTACTCCCCATGTTGGAATGATCCTTTCACTTATTATTCTAACTACTGAGTTGGC
The DNA here is from genome assembly GCF_019279795.1 of Protopterus annectens. Taxonomy (NCBI): domain Eukaryota; kingdom Metazoa; phylum Chordata; order Ceratodontiformes; family Protopteridae; genus Protopterus; species Protopterus annectens. The sequence continues at coordinate 246,025,950 of NC_056739.1, read as the reverse complement.
ATCTTCCTATTTTGTTGGATGAGCTTCCCCCCATCCAGTATATTCATCTATCAAAGTAAGTAAGAAATAAAATCCTCCTGGTGCTGTTGGTAGAGGTCCTACAAAATCCATTTGTACCCTTTGCCAGGGTCCCAATGCTTGTGGGAGTCTATATTGTTTTCTTCTATTTCATTTTCCTAGATTGTGCATGGCGCATGTGACACGTCTGTCTATATAATTTTGGATACTTTACCTTTTTTATCTTTTATTAATTTTGGATATCTGTTGTCATTCCTTCCCATTTAAACCTAGAACTAGCAATTTGTTGCAGTCTTTCCCTTCCTGGGTGACCTAGGAAATTATAATAATAAGTTAACAACATTTTTCCTTTTTCAGGCTTAATTGTTTATACTCTATGTAAAGGTCCTTCTTTGAATTCTCCTGGTACCGGCCAAAGTTCCGGAAACCTAACCCATTTCCATTTACTTCCTTTTGTTATTTCAAATTCTTCTATTTTATTTTTCTTGATAATGTTTGGCTGTCCTCTCAGAATTTTTACTAAGCTTCCTAACTGCTGACTTTGTTTGTTTTTGCATTTAAGGTCATATGAACACCTCGTTCCAATTCAGAACCCCATAATGGCTTCATTTTGTCTATTCCTATCACTGTTAATCCACATACATTAGGTGTTATGATGACCCCATCACATTAGATTTGGGTGATTTTACCTACCTCACTTTCCACTCTATGTTCATACTCTGTCCACTGATCTTTACAAAAGTAAGCTGTACAATGTAAAGGTAAAGGATTTAGAGGTGAATCCATTTGTATTTCGCACTTATTCAAAATACTTTCTACCATTTCCCTTATTTGTTTTTCTTCCATGTTATTTACTTCCCATGCCCAGTATTGAGGAAATTTTTTTATTGGATATGTTTGTTTAGAGTCAAGGGCTCCTTCTTTTGCTAGCTGGTCTACTATTTTATTAGCTTGACCGTGGACTTCATTTTTGGTGTGAGCTTTGACCTTATTTATATTTACTGTAAAAGGATTGTCATCTTTTTATCAAACTCCAAATTTCTGTCAACACTTCCTGATGACTGATTGGTTTACCATCAACTGTAATCAAACCTCTTCTTGCCCAATTGGGAAGATATGATGTTATCAGACTACATATTCACTGTCTGTATAAGTGTTTACAGGTCTGGACAATAACAAGGCTTATATAACTGCTTCTAGTTCAGCTCTTTGTGCTGAGCATCCCCCTGGGAGACTGCCTTTTTTGTTCTTTTGTCTCTGCATTGTATATTGCCCATCCTGTCACAAAACACTCCCTTTCAGAGTTCAAGTATATGGATACATTTGTATACAATTCTGGCACTCCTTCAATAGTTTAGGTGCCCACCCTTAAGTGTTTTTCCTCATTTTCCAAGTCAGGACTTTCATGAGAGTCCCCTTGGTAATTAAAAAGTTCTGGTAAAAACTTAATCCAAGGGATTTCTACACTGATTACTCCTTCCTGACTTGCAAAACTTGCAGGGATTCTACCGAGTCATGAATTATTCATGCCCTTTGGATTTGCTTCTAACATATACTTCACTGGGGTATGTTTAGTCTGTAGCACAACTCGAGAGCACTGAATAATATAGTGTGTCACTTCAGTAGACTATTCCGCTATGATGGTTTGATTTTCACATTCTCTCATTCCTTTCTCAACTGGACTCATACCTTGGGAATAATAACCCAAAATCTGATACTGAGATCCTCTCTTTTGTGACACTATGGCCATCATAGTCAGACAATTGTGTCCATACTGTAAGATGAACTCTTTATCTCTTTCTTGGACACCCAAAGCAGGCACAAAAATGAGTTTGTCTTTGACCTTAGAGAACGCTACTAGTGACTCATCATTCCAATTGAGAGGCTCAACTCCCTTTTTGTTTCCTTTAAGCATATCAGTCAAGGGTTTTGTTTTTCATGTATAATCTGGTATCCATTCCCTTGAGAATCCAAAGATTTCTTGGGCTTGCCTTAACCCTGTTACAGTAATTAGAACTGGCAACTGTCTAATAAGTTGCTTTTTTTTCTTCACTAATGCTTCTTTGTCCTGCTGATACAGTGACACCCAAGAAGATAACATAATATTTCATAAACTGACTCTTTTTAGGGTTCAGTTTTAATCCTGCTTGTCTTATTGCTTGGAAAATTTCTTCTAGTGCATTTAAGTGCTGCTTGTCAGTTTCTGTTCCTACAAGTATGTCATCCACATATTGAGTAATAGAAGGTCTACACTCTAGTGGTTTTATTATTTCCTGCATTACATGATGAAAAACTGTTGGAGCATTAGGAAAGCCCTGAAGCATTCTTGCCCAAGTATATTGTTGACCTTCTACAGTAAAAGCAAATTTCCATTGTGAGTTTTTATCCAGAGTAATACTCCAGAAACCATTACTCACATCTAATGTAGAGAAAAGTTTCATTTTTTTCTTGAATCTGAGCAATAAGATCAGGCATACTTCCTACTATTGGCAAAGAACGAGGTATCACCTTATTAAGTTCTCGGTAATCAACAGCAAGATGATAACTTCCATCTGGCTTCTGTACAGGTCAATATGGACTGTTAGCTGGTGAAGTGATTTTTCTCACTACCCCTTGAGCTTCTAAAGCTTTCACAGTATTTAGTATTGCCTGCTCTGATTCTTTTTTACTGGATATTGCTTTATAGGTTTCTTGGGACTGCCTCTTGCTATAAGAATCAAGTTAGGAATTTGTCCACAATCATCCCTATGTTTGGCAAAAATATCCTGATAGCAATAGATTATTTGAGCCAACTCATGCTTTGGTGTTTTTAATACCTCAACTAAATCATACTGTCCCAAATCTTTGACACAATGTTTGCATAATGCTTCAGAGACGACTAATACTTCATTTAATAGTCCATTAAACAATTCTCTGTTACACAAATCTATAATGCAACCTCTTTGTTTCAAGATGCCATTTCCAATTATGCTTTGTAGATGAGGACCTGATACCCATACATGTTGGAAGGTATCTTCCCCTATCTTTGTTTCTACAGGGAGACTTACTTGAGCTTGAGAGATTTCTCCTCCCAATCCTTGAAAGTTTATAGTTCTTGCTCCTGGGAATGTGCCCTGTAGTAATGCTAACTGTGGCTCCTGTATCTTTTAAATACGTATCTAAGTGGACTCCTACCCAAATTTGTGCATATGCCTCCCATCAGAGCCATTTTTTTTAGGGTAGCAATGAAGACCCCAAACGTCTAACTGGATAAGAAAGGATTTGCCATCTTCTTTTCAAGATTTTCCAATCTTTCCAGAAGAGTTTAAGGAACTCCATCCGTATTTATCTTTTCTTTTTCTTCCTGTTTCTTGTTATGATTAGGTCCTTGCCCAGCTTGACCCCCACCTCATGACCAGCAATCCCTGGCTAAATGTCCTTCTTTATTACAATTATGACATTTACCTTGTACTTTCCATTATTTATTGTTTCATCACGGGTTGGATTTACTTCCTCTGTGTTAACATATACTGTTTAACTTCCTTTGGTTTATCTGTTAATTCTTTCCTAAGTTCCCAAAGTGATAATAAAGCTTTATACAAATCATCATATGTACATAAGTCTCTGTCTGCCCGGGATGACATGATCAACAGACCTCGATGCTTTGCCGAGATGGCCTGCATCTGTCACCTCTGGGATTCCAGATACTGGCTAAGGCTCTTACCACACCTATAGTGCCTTTTTTTAGGCAGTGTTCCAAAGACCAAAATTCCACCATAACAGCTACAAACAAATGTAATCTATGGGTCATGCTGCTCAATGTTAGAAGTCTAACTCTCAAGATGCACTCACTTGAAGTTCTCCTCAAAATGGAGACTGTTGACATCTGTGCTGTAATGGAGACTGGTTTAAAGAGACAGAAAGCTCCCCTGCACTCCCAGGCTACAACTTATTCTATACCTTTCGGCCCAAGAATATGGCTGGAAGCTTCAAAGGTGGTGGTGTCTCCATATTCTTATAGGATACCAACACCTCTAGACTGGTAGCCTAGCATAATGCATCTGAGATACTTCAGGTACAACTAACACAGGGTAAGATGGCGATACAAGTCATAGCCTGCTACAGAACCCCAAACATGTTCCTGGACTCTCACTTCAAGTTCCTAAGCACCCTGGAATCTATCACTGTCCAATCCAGTACTCTCATACTGAGTGACTTCAACTACCCTTCCATCAACTGCAAAAACTATTCAAGTACCAATGTACAGGCCCAACGATTTCTGGAATTTATCAATTCCAATGCCCTGGACCAGCTCATTCTAACCCACACTAGAGAAACCAACATCCCCGACCTGGTTATCACCAACATGGGAGACCATTGCTCCACACCTACAGTCAATTCCTCCCTGGTTAAATCTGACTACAAACTGATCACCATGGAAATCTCCATCTCACCTACACCCCCCACTAAGGTGACCACCCTGAAAATTTCTCTAAAGCCAACTTTGGGCTACTAAAAACAGAGGTGGCTAACTTCTCGGCATCCATGCCAATGGAAAATAGCTGCATGACTGGTGAATCATATACCAATGCACTGTACAAGCATGTACACAAATGCATGGACCTTGCCATACCATATAGAACTAAGATGCACTCCTCCAAAAACAGGAAGCCAATCTGGTGGTCCCCAGCCATCAATATACTCTACAACAGAAGGAAGAAACTGCTGCAGAAAAAAATGAAGTCACAAGACTGGAAATCCTCCCTTATCAGTCTCAATAAAAAGCTGAGATCCCTTATCAAATCTTCTAAAGCCAGCTATGAAGGCAGATTTGTGTCTGACACCAAAAACAACCACAAAGCCTTCTATAGTTATATCAAAAACCTCAAAGGCAATACCCGGATTTGCTCTGAGTTATTGCACAATGGCACCTCTTATACTGAGCCAACAGATAAAGTCAATATACTGGCTGACAGATTAATTGCCAATTTTACCCCTCCAAGGGTCCAATCACAATAACAGAAGAAAGCCTGGTACCCACCATTTCTGTGGCACAGGTAAAAGCTGCATTGTCCAAAGCTAGGAATACAGTGACCATGGGACCTGATAATATCCCTGGCTGCATCCTTCATGAGCTACAAAATGAACTGGTACCACATCTGTTTGCCCTGTTCAATCACAGCCTTACTTCAGGCTATGTCCCTAAAGAATGGCACACTGCTACAGTTATCTCGCTCCATAAAGGGTGGAGCAACCACAGACCCTGGGAACTATCGCCCCATTAACCTGATGAGTTTGGTATGCAAAGCTATGGAGTGCATCATCATGGACCTGCTTAACAAAGATATAGGCAATCTTCATACTTTTGACCCCACACAGTTTGGCTATGTCAAGGGTTAATCCTGCCTGCTGAACCTGGCTGACGTTTTCGAGGCAGTCACCAAGGCTATGGATGAGGGTAAGGCAGTGCATACAACCTACCTCAACCTGGCCAAGGTCTTTGATGCCATTCCCCACTCAGATATCATTGATAAACTTACCAAACTAGGCATCAATCCTTACATCACTAGGTGGGTTGCAAATTGGCTCACAGACAGAGTGAAAGTTGTGGATTCCAAGTCAGAATGTCAACCAGACATGTGTAGAGTTCCACAGGCTTGGTCCTGGGCCCTCTCCTGTTTGACATCTACTTCTCAGAAGTCCAAGCCAACACAAAAGGACTCTAGCTGACCAAGTTCACTGATGACTGCAAGCTAGGAGTCATTATCAACTCCCCAAGTGATGCAAACATCCTACAAAAGGGCCTCTCTGAGATCAATGACTGGTGCTGGAACCATGGCCTGAAGCTTAACAGTAAAAAATGCATTATCATCCCTTTTGGAAAAAACTCAGTTCCCACAAATTACCACATTGATGGGAGCCCACTGAACACTGAAGAGATCTGGGCACCCAGGTCGACAGCCACCTCATCTTCAACCACCACATTGCCACTGTGGTCAGAAAGTCCTTCTATGTGGCACATCTTATAACCAAAGGTTTCGCATCCAGGAAGAAAGAGGTCATCACCCCTCTCTACTCATCCCTCATTAGACCAATCATCGAATATAATGCCTTGTTTGGCATGTACCTGACCAAACACCTACAACAGCTGGAGAGGCCATAAAAGTACCTCAAAAGGATCCTAGGTCTTAAACACATGTCCTACATGGACAGACTCAAGAAACTTCAGCTGTTGTCAGTCTCTTATCATCTACTTAGAGGTGATCTCTGCTTGACTTACAAAGCCATGTCCGACCCAGCCCTACTTGATATGCTACACCTAAAGAAATCCCATTCCCCACGCTACACACTCCAGAGATCACAACCTCATTACCACAATTAACAGAACATGCTGGATGGACAGGTTCATTTTCCAAAGACAGTCCATATTCTGGAAGAAGCTTCCCATTAATGTCAAGCAGAGCACCTTGTTGGCCCTCTTGATGAGTGGATGGGTAACAGAAAGTTCACTCCAGGACCATTCCAGTTGCTCTACTAGATAGGGGCACTGTGAACTAACATCAGGTGTCACGGTGTCTGGGCAATTTATTTGGGCTAGGCTTGTAAAGGCTCCAGGGCCATTAGCCTAGTACACACCTATGGACCTATAAGGTTGACCCCTTACTAGGACAACCCTTTTCAACCAAATTGGTAATCCTTCTAACACTGTTCCTAGGATGACTGGTTATCCATTTCAGGCCTTTCTTGACCACTATATAATCTGTAAGCACCCAACTTTCTGTGAATATATTCATCTAAATTGCCTCTCTCTCCTAACTTTATTTCATTTATTTCTCCCCAGTCCCCTCTAGGATGAGGTGACATATCCTGTAGAAATTATTGAATGTCATTCCAATTGGCCTTATCTTCCTATATGTTTTTAATAACCTTTTTCCCAACTGGCATTATTGCAATAGTTAGAGGACATAGGTCTTCTCTGGACCATCCAACTATTCTCTGTCCTTGCTCAAATTTTTCCCTTCTTTCAGTCCAGGGTTCTTTATAGTGGTCTCATTTTCCCCCCAAATATGTTAATGCTGCTTGTAATTATTGAGGGGTTAATGACCTGTAAGTAGATCCACTGAAATCTAATGCCTGTGTAACTGGACACACTGACTTTATTCCCATACTGGAACAGTAGGAGTCATTGATGAAGTATAGCTAGATGTTGCGGCACTATTATATTGGAAACTGGATTTGAGAGGGATTTCTGTTAACTTATCCCAGTCTTGTTCTGGTAGCTGATATCCAAATACAGAGGCTATTTACCATTCTTTTTTTTATTCCTTCTAAAAGGTTTTTCCTTGCTTCTTCTCCCTCACCATCAACTTTTTGTCCAAGCTGTGTTCCCAATCTATTAGCTTTTTGCAAAGCTGTTTTTAATACTTTTATTTCAAAAATCCCTGAATTCAACTTCTTTTTCCAAATTAAGTACTTGTTCTTTCCATTCCCTCATGTCTTCTTCTAACCATTCTGTTTGATTAAATGTTTCTTTATATTGATGATCTTTTTATTTAATTTCTTTATGTAAAGCTTTTAGTTTGTCTGCTGTCTCTTTTACCTGTCTGTCTGCTTCTTCTACACTTTACTGTAAGTGCGAACATCTTTTTGATAAAGCTTCTATAGTCTTGTGTTGCTCTAATGTACACAAAAAAACTGTTGTAAAAGAGCTGGAATAAATGTTTCCTTAATAAAATCTCTTTTATTCTGATTTGGTTTTCCCTACTCTGTAAATTCATAAATCATAGAAGGCAGTTTATGAATAGGACTTTTCTTTTTTCCATCCTTCAGGTATCTCTTTTCACCTTAACTTTTGTTGCATCTGACTGATCCATTAATGAATAACATCTAATAAAATGTGTGGATCCCGTTTGCAAATTATCACTACCTTCACTATCTGCTTGGTTTATGACTTCTTCAAATCTATGAAAATTAGGAGATAAAATTAACCTTGATGTCTTAGCTTTATCTGGGGTATTCTTTTTAGAATTTGACATCTCTATTCCTTCAGAGAATGGAAAAAAACTTAGATTTTTCTTGAGACCTTTCCTTTTGAGATGATTCAGTAACACTTTTAGATTTCTCTTAAGACTTTTTGTCTTGAAATGGCTTATTAAACCTTAATAAATATACATTTCTAGGTCAGGTTACAGGTACTTTTTCTGGTATAATACCTTGGTTTAAATCTCTAATACTGTTATTTTTATAATTCATTTTTCAGGTACCGTTTCTGGTTGCAATAACTCTGATGCCCTGCTTCTCCACATTTAAAAATCTTATTACTATGTAAATTCCTTTAACTGCATGCCTCATAAATTACAGATTACACATTTACCCATAGGCGAACAAAGTCTTTAGTGCTTTCTGCATTAACAAGCAAAAGAAAGGTAGGACCTCACCCGATTGGCAGTGTGGAAGTCCCTTATTGGGAATTCGCTGCACAGCCTTTCTTCCACCTCCCTTCCTGCGGATGGGTCCCATGGAGGAAACCTGATCCTGCCCTTGGATTTTTGTTTCCTTCACCCAACCTTTCTTTAATATTTTAACTTTTTCAACTTTTCAACTTCTGCACTTTCTGCTTTGTTTTGTCCTGGATTTCTTCACCAAAAACTGTAAAAGTATGTACAAGCACTGCATCTATGAGGAAAATACAGGAGTTAGAAGAACAAGAAAGATAAATGATAAGCAAAGCAAGGCTTCTCAGGGTCAGTACAGTTTATTTCTCATATATCTGGCAAAGATTACAAGTGAGTACAGCACTTTATATATTGTTTTGACAGATGCAATTCTGCCTCCTTAGACATACATTGTGTCCTAAATTGGTCATGCAGTTATTTTAAAAGTGCTACTATGACAGATTTGTTTCCTTTTTTGTTACAAGTACAGATGCAAGCATTTCTTGCTTCAGCTTTGTCATCATATGTTCTTATTACTGATGTAATCTTTCTAGTAAGAAATATTATTTATTGTTGTTACAGCTGCAGTTAATATTTACATTATTATTACTGTTGAATAATTCAAAATTAATAAAAGTTTGCAACTTATAAAGTAAAACAAAGCTTAATAAAAATGTCATATCAAATCTACAGCATGTATATGCAAGGCACATCTGCTCCTGTCATTCATTCTATAGATAACATATGAAATAGAATAATATACATTTTCTGATTCTTTGATGTTTGTAGCATATATGTACATTTCACAAATCATGTAGTTTACATTCTTTTTATTCTTTACACATACTGTTTAAGAATGTTTTGATAGAAATGGAAAATTACTGATTAATACGTGTTTATGAAACTTTTAATAGAAGAGCCATTCCCTGCTGTTACAGTACATCGGAGTTTGTCAGTGTGTGTGACTCTTGTTCCAGTCTGTTGTGACCTTCTCATGCTATTTTTCCTTAACAGCAAGCTGAGCTGACAGTTCTAAAAACCACTGCAAAGTCTTATAGCTGGTTTACATCTGTCATCTGACATCCGATTATTAAAGGAATTATTTTCAACATAAATATTTATTCATATTGATAATTATGCTTTGATAAAGAGAGGAATTATTCATAAGCATTATCTTATCTTAACTGATGCCCTTTTAGCCAGGCATTGTATTTCCATGCAGCTTTGTATGCATGCTTTCAGTCACTGGCATTCACATAAAAGATTGTTTACACATGCTGCTCAAGGAAAGATTTCATAAGCTGGTGTCTCAAAATTATTTGAGATCTCAATACTGTAACAATAAGGCCGCTGCATTATTCACATAGCCTTTTTAATGCTATTGTCAGTTTTTTTATAATATTAGTGAGAGTGCAGTGCCTATTAATAAACCCTGACTCACAACCTTGAAGAATTATGATTACATGTCCAACAGGCCATTTTCCCATTCAGTCTTCTGCTTATGCATTTTCTGTTGTTCTCTCTGCTAATTTGAGTCTGTGCAGTTCCCCTCCTGAAGCAGTCTTGTACTGCAGTTATCACAAAATTGTAGCAGATTGAAGAAAACTCCTTTTTAGATTCATATTCTTTTGCAGGACTTTTCTTCTTCAAACCTATACAACGGTAACTGCACTCTGATGGGAAAAGGACACTCGTTATGCTTTCAAAGCATTTGTTAGACCACTGCTTCATTTATGTAAACTTTAGTACTGAAAGCAAAATAGATTTTTAGCATGAGGAAAGCTCTGTGCTGATAGTCCTCTTTGAAGTGCACATGCAAGGACTGATTATGTCCCATTGTCTGTGCCTTCTTTGCTCCCTTCCAACCCCAATTCCCCAGCCAAATTCCCATATTATCACATTTATAATTACCGCTCCCCAACCATGTCAGAACATTAACCAATCCCTCCTTAAAGACACAGCTGTCATTCACACTACTTACACAAAACTCATTCTCCAATTGCCTTAACAGTTAAGAACAATTCTCGACCTTCCCCATATACCTGTTACTAAACTCCCTCTGAATACATACTTTATGCTGTTACTACCTGCTCTACACATGCACAATACCATTATTTATTTGTTTAGTATGAATAAACACACACTAATTATAAAACTACCAAACTCTTTTTTGTTTCCCTTTCATTTATCTTTAATTCATTAGCTCACATGCCTGTTGTCTGCAATAAATGTCATAAGAAGCATATAGAATGGCAGACTGTTAAACTTGACAGACTTGGATAGAAAATTAAAGTTTGCTGGTAGAGATTCAAGAAAAATCCTACTAAGGGATATATAAAATAAAATATCTGGAAATTAGGACAAGTTTAAGACATTTGTTAAGATCCACAGGAAAGAAAAACATGAATATACGTTACTGACATATACCACTGATATTAAAAACAATCATTATTCAGACATTTAAGGAGTTATAGGATGGTTTCACAGTCAAGTATTATGAGACAGAGTAATGCCTTTAACAGCTCAGTTGGTAAAGTTATTTGCAGACAAGTTTCCTCACTTTCAAGAAATGAAGAATTTGTTTATTTTTAATAGAATACAGTATAATTAGGAGGAGAATAACTGTTGGCTACATTAAGTAAATATAAATCAACTGGTCCTGGAGGCTTGCATGTAGAGATGTCTAGAGGTTACAGAAATGTTTTGGACAATTTTGTAGTCCTGGCTAGCTATGTTTTAGTTGCGATGACCCATGCTTATTTTGGAGGAAGGCAATGAAAGCTGTCATGTAGAAAATGATTCACCAGAATTCTTTTCCTATTGACTTAGACTAAACAAGATTCCTTTTTACTAGAACTGCTCATTATAATTTATTAAAAAAAATCACTTAGTAATAGATGATGCCACTATAATGAAAGCATTTGACAAGATGACCCGGCAATTATCTTTTTAATCATTAATATCCCTCAAATTTCAGGAATTTTGCAGAATGTCCAAATTTTTTACTATATTTTTGGCCTGTTCCTCATAAAATTGACTTTCTGGTAAATCACTGAGGAATGAAACCAATAAATAATGACACATACTTGTGTTTCAGACTTCATACCATTCAAAATACATAAAACAAAACAAAATTGTTTTAGCAAATTTCTAACTTTATAAAAGCAATATTTCAAATCTTTTCCTGATGTTGGGCTTTTGTCCCAACTTATTTTTGGCTTAGCCCAGAACATTATGGCAGCAAGGGTAACAATTTTACAGGGGTTGATATCCAAATACAATGAAGCTATGTGGAAATCAAATTTAATGCTAAAGTACAAAGTAGAAAATTAATTGTATAAAATCTTAAAAAGGTAGAAGTATTATTGAAGATACTGGGATAAAAACATGGATTTTGATTTTAATGACACTGATTAAAGAGAGCTATTAATTTGGCAAGTAAATGTGGAATACAGACTAGACAAGTCATGCAAAAATGTAATGGGTTTTTGAAATTGGTATACTGAGAACAGTTAATGTGGTGTACTATTCCCTTAATATGCCATTTGCTCATGTAAATTATAGAAGAAAATGTTATTCTTAGAAATTGTTTGATTTATTGAAGACATCTTAAAAATGGTACTGTCAAGAGAAAAGATTGGCTGTTATGTGTTGTTGGTGATTTGAAACCAGACAAGACCAAAACCACATTTGTAAAATAACTAAATAACAAAATACTGCAAAAAAATGCCAAGAATACCAATATTCTGTAAAACCACGGTTTACTGCAGCCACAGTCCAATGTATAGCCATAACTATTATTATTGCTATTATTATTATTATTATTATTATTATTAGTTGTGTTGTTATGCTGCTATTTGCCTTTGATTCACCTTTTATAAGATACTTTGTGGAGTGAAAGCAAGCAAAATTACAAATGTAGACTAGTGTAGAAAGTAGGCATATGTATATCAATAGAGCAGCAAGAATGAGAAAAAGCTGCGTTAGTCATTAAGTATGCTACCAGATCCCAAACATTTCATCTTTTTGGTTGGCAATGTCTAAGTATTTTTAAATTCCAAGTAAAGTTGCAAGCACATTTCCCATTGTGAACTCAAGCTGCTGGCCATAAAATGCTGGCATGCTGACTGATTAATATTATATATTATGGGAATCTCCCATGTTAGAGCCACCAAAACAAGAACTGCAAGAAATATGTGGATGCATCCGGCCAGGTAGGATTAATGTTACTGTATCTTTGTTTTGTATTAATATAATATATTAATATAATTAATGCAAACGCATTAACAAAAACTGAAAGAATCTTGCTAGATTTTATAATGGTGGCAAATAAGTCTATTACTAGAAAATGGAAACAAGTGATCTGTCGTACAAGGATGGTGTTAGACTAATCATGCTTAAAATAGAAAATCTAGAAAGGACTATACAGTAGTTATGTCTCAAGGAGAAAGCTATAGCAAAATGGATTCCTTGCATTTTGAATATAATTTCAAAATGTAATAATTAGTTTTTTATTCTAATGATATTGAGCTTCTGGTTGCTTTGCAGTTTATATAAAGAATAGGTTTAGGGGGAAAATAAAATAATTAGGTTGTTTACATCAAGCCATTTATTTGAGAGTGGTAGGAATTGTTTTTAAATGTTTTACTCCACAAATCTTCCACAAACTATGCAGCAGACTATATATGAGATTAGCTGTTCTTTACTTCAGTAGTTCCCAGGGAAAGACCACTTTACAGAAATTTCTGAGACAGAATTTACTATCTTTCCTGCCTCAAAGAGTACAAAATACCCTTTCAAGTCATCATCTACCCTAGGTTATAACCACCAAGATATAGTTTTCTTTGCATGTTTGCGGTACTAGGAGTCCTCACAATACCCATGGCTACCCTTTTTTCATAACAAGTTAACAGCACCAAAGCAGTCCTAACAAAAGAAAAAAAAATGCATAAGCCCCAGTTTTAGCTTCATTATTTACCGATGGCCTGTCATGAAATATCATGAGATATGAATAGAAGTGCATGAACACAGGACCTTGGGACTATACATTTCTGAATTACTTCTCCCTCTACAAATCCTTTAGGAATCATTCTCTGTACAGTAATTTGTTGTCCAAGTATACAGACTCTTTCTAACCTTGAAAGTCAGGGGCTTTATTGGCTCCCTCCCTGAAGTCCTGTTGGGTGGGACCCGAGAGCTGTGCTTGTCTCATATTATTTCTTATGATGGCCTACAGGTTTCCTTCCAATGGATGACAAGCATTTTTCAGCAAATGTGTCTCAGCGTCAGGCTTGCTGTAAGCCACAATTTCTTTCCTTGAAGTAGTCCCTTTTATAGGCAGTCCATTACATTCCAATTAGTGTGGCCATGTCAGGTTTCTTGCTGCTATCTTTTTATTGATGTAGCCACATCATCAGCATCTATTTGATGGATGGGCATTGGCTGGATTTTCAGCCCACTTCCTTCTCCTAGTATTTGCTTACATGCCTGATTGCATGTAATTGAATATAGTCAAGATACTATACTTGGAAAGTCTTTGCTTGTCATCAGCTGTGATACTATCAAATATAGTAACCTGTTTGTCTGGCTGCTTCATTTGCTAATCCAAATGAACCCTGGCAAATAATTCCTGAAAAAGATGTTTCTGACATGGCTATCATGTCTTAAATAATTATTTATAATTATGTAATTACTACCTTATTAAGTACTGCTCCTGGATCATTACCAATTGTTATATCTGATGCAGTATCCCTATTTGCAGTTCTTTTTTCATCTATTAGAAAAAATACTGGCCCTTATAATAATATGGAGATGTGCAGATTCAAGACAACTCACCAATATCACTGTACTATATCCTATCAGTATGGACATTTGTAATGTAAATGTCCCAGTAGGCTACAGTGAAAATACTTATCACAAGGCCTTGGAATGTTCTTGAGCAATTGTTTTCCCATTTTCTTTTGAAATGTGCAGTGAAGATTTAGACTGGCTCCTGGGTTTTCTTACATGCATACACAGTGTTGGGTTTCCCTTTCTCTCATTGCTGCACTCAGTTGACGTTATTATTCAATTTCCCAAGCCATAGTGCACACTTGATCTTTTAAGTTGATTCCCATGTTCACATGTGCACTTCCTTCCTTATAATTAAATTTCATTCCCATGTTCACATGTGCACTTCCTTCCTTATAATTAAATTTCATTCCCATGTTCACATGTGCACTTCCTTCCTTATAATTAAATTTCATTCCCATGTTCACATGTGCACTTCCTTCCTTATAATTAAATTTCATTCCCATGTTCACATGTGCACTTCCTTCTTCATAATTAAATTTCATTCCCATGTTCACATGTGCACTTCCTTCCTTATAATTAAATTTTATTCCCATGTTCACATGTGCACTTCCTTCCTTATAATTAAATTTCATTCCCATGTTCACATGTGCACTTCCTTCCTTATAATTAAATTTCATTCCCATGTTCACATGTGCACTTCCTTCCTTATAATTAAATTTCATTCCCATGTTCACATGTGCACTTCCTTCTTCATAATTAAACTTGATTGCCATGTTCACATGAACACTTCCTTCCTTTGGTTAAACTTGATTCCCATGTTCACATTAGTGCTTTCTTCCTTATAGTTAAGTCTACTAACATTTCAAAAGCTATAATTAAGCTTTTATTCTCTCACCAATTACAAAAGGTTATTTTTGCAACAAAATTTTTAACATAGTCTTTTCATTTCTTGTATGTTCTCAAAACTTTGTTTCTAAAAGCTTCATGATCAAGTCAGAAACATTCAAAGAAACATTTCTGAACTTTGCCATGATCAAAACAGCTCCAAATGTTTTTGGCAAAGCATGTGCAGTGGTAACTATGTGAAAAGGATTTAAAACCATCACTCATTGCCCACTGTCATCTGGGTTCTGATAACATATCATTTGAATTGCCCAAATAAAACACGAAAAGACATTCACCTTTTTATACTTAGTTAAAAGGTTAGCACTGACCTAGGCACCCAGGACTTCCTTTTTACCTTTGTGGCTTATTGTCTTGTGATCTATCCCATGTTTGTATTCAGTCTCTCACTCCTCTAACTTCTTATCCCTCTGTATATCTTCTACCTCTTTCTACTCTAACTCCAGTTCTGTCTCTGTTCACAGTTCTTTCAACTGCAAGTTGTTTTATTCACTCATTTACTTATGAATGTTTTATTTGTAGCTCCAACTCCACTGTTTACATCTCAAGCTGCACACTTTGAGATCATCTGAAGATTATTGTAATTCCTTTACTGTATATTCTTCACTTGCAGCCACTACCATCCCACTGCCATTTTCAGTAAATTGAAACTTATTTCTACCCACAGTGGTTATAATCTCATCCCCTGACCATGTTTGAAAACTGAATTTCTTTCAGTTTACCTTCTTTGGTCATCTTCTACACAGGCATTTTTTTCCTTCTCCATAAGCTGATTTATTTATGTTACTCTTTCCAGACTAACTAACTAAATAAATAAATAAATGCTGTATAAAATGTACTGTTTTACACTTTATAGGCTATACACACTTACTGGTGAGAAAACCATTTTGCAGGCTATAAAAGTTCAGTCAATAATAAAATCCACATCACTGCAGAACAACCTATATGAGATGAAGGGCTGTATAATTTCATCTGATACCACCAATTTATATGTAACAGACAGTGGCAAAAGGTTCACTATCTGTGCCATTGCCAAATGATATGCAGATGGTGACTGTCTTTACAAATGTATGGGAAATATGGTGCTAACTCAGGTAATGGACAATACCCACCAACAACCAAACAAGCATTACACTAATCAGATGCAGGGCAGAGGCATAATCACTGACTCTCCAGGATCTCATCTACTTCAGACTGATCCATTGCTTTCTAATATATTCTTATCAATAGTAATGGAAATTTAACCATTATTTTGCACACAAACAAATACACACAATATTTTCCAGGAGGTAGGTTTAATGATAATGCTTTAGCACTAATACCGTCATTACATGAATAGGTATAGTACCTATTCAAGCCATTGCCAGCAACAGAATCCCCTCCATGAATCAGGATACCCACTCTGCCTATTTGGATCTACTTGAGTCTATCAAGATACATCCAAACACCATAGCTTTGAATGACTTTAACTACCCATCCATTGACTGGGTAAATTACTCATGCTCAGACTCACTTGCCCAAAGGTTCCTCTGCTTCATTAACTCCAATGTCCTGGAGCAGCTGGTTGACACTCCCACAAGGGGAGCCAACATCCTGGATCTGGTGCTTACCAATATGGGGGATCACTGTAGCACCCCCACCATGAGGTCCTTCCTGGTGAGATCTGATCACAAATCATTTGGAAGTAACTATCATACCTGACCCCCCCAGCTGTAACTAAACTAAAAAAAAAATTTCCCAAGCAGATTGTAACCTCTTACAGGATTGTATAAATAGTTTTACTGCACCTCCCTTTCAACTAAGGACAACCATAAGGTGTTCTTTAGTTACATCCGTAATCTAAAAGGAAAGGCCCAGATTTGTGCCAAACTGGTAGCTAATGATACCTCATATTCTGAGTCTGTGGACATAGATAACTTTTTGGCTGACAGGTTCTGTGAAATCTTCACTCCCTTGTCCCTGCCACACGTTCCCAATGACATCCATACTACCTGTCCTGTACCTTATATTTCTAAAGAGCAGGTCATAAATGCCCTGTTTTAGGCCAAAAATACAGCATCTATGGGACCTGATAACATCCCAGACTGCATCCTACATGGGCTCCAACAAGTATTAGCAACACCATTGTGTACTTTTTTCAATCATAGTCTAAGCCCTGACTTTGTACCAGCTAAATGGAAAATGGCCATAGTTATTCCCTTGCACAAAGGTGGTGCTTCCACTTACTCTAGGAACTATAGACCTATTAGCCTGTCTAGCCTTATCTGCAAGGCCATTAATCATCAGGGACCTTATCAACAAAGATATAGGTAATCTCCAAGCACTTGACCTATTCAGTATGGATTTGTCAAAGGGAAATCATGTCTGTTAAACTTGGTGGACATCAAGACAGTTACCAAGGTCCTGGATGAGCGGAATATATGCATAGAGGCTACCTAAACTTAGCCAAGGCTTTTGACACTATCCCCCACTCAGGCATCATTGACAAATTCACCCAGTTAGCATCAACCCTTATATTGTTAGATGGGTCATTAACTGGCTCACTGATATAACACATGTAGTCAAAATAGGAGAATCCACCTCCAACAACAGATCTGTAACCAGTGGTGTTCCACATGGATCAGTCCTGGGACCTCTACTGTTTGGAATCTGTCTCTAAATTACAAGCAAAAACTAAAGGTCTGTGGCTAACAAAAGTTTGCTGATGACTGCAAATTAGGAACGGTCATAGAATCTTCAAATTATGTCAACATCCTACAAGAGAGTCTTACACAAACAAATTATTGGTGCCAAAGTCATGACCTTAAACTCAATTAAAAAAATGTATTATCTCATTAGGTAAGAGTGATGTTCCTGCCAAGTACCACATCAATACCAACACCTTAAGTATGCAACTCAGTGATGAGAGACCTGGGCATACAGGTTGACAGCAACCTTACCTATGATCACCATGTCTCCACAGTAGTAAGAAGGGCATTCTATATTGCTCATCTCATAAGTAACGGCATTACCTCCAAAAAAAAAAAAAAGAAGTTATAACCTCCATGTACTCTTTCCTTATCAGGCCAATAATACAGTACAATGCCCCTTTTGGCATGTACCTTTCCAAGCATCTGTAGCAATTGGAGAGACCATAAAGGTTCCTTATAAGGAAAATTCAAAGTCTTCAGCATCTGTCCTATGTGGATCATGTGAAATCACTTTCACTTTATTCTGTTTCATACAGACTACTCAGAGGTGATATTTGCCTTCCATATAAAGCAATCTCTGACCCTGCTGTATTGGAAATGCTACATAACTGCAAGTCAAATGACACGGGTTACTCGCTTTAAAGAACTTAACCTGGCATGTGATATTAACGGAACCTGCTGGAAGGACAGATTTGTCTCCCAGAGGTTACCAAACCTTTGGAACAGACTTCCACTTCATGTCAAACAGAGCAAATCATTGACCCACTTAAAATCTGGATGACTGGATGGGTAACCATAAATTCACCCTGGGGATTCCGCCTGTGTTCCTTTCGGACAGGGGCAATAGGTGCTGATCCTGGAAATAAGGTTAGAACTTGGCTAGAATTTTAAGGGTCCTAGGGCCATTAGCCTAGTAACCTCCTATGATCATATGATCATATTATGGCAATTTTATTATTAACTAGACAACTCTAGCATACAAACAGTACAGTTACTATTCATACATAAAATAAAGTAACAAATAAACATCAGTATGGCAGCAATAGCTTTGGCAGTAACCAAAAGGTGGAAGCTAACAGGTGAGAAATTACCACATTTAGTAACTGCCCTTATGCATACTAATAAATCACCAGCCACAGGCTGTTAAAATTGAATAATGAAGTTCTTTAATTCAAATATATAATATCAAATTTATAAAATCAAATATGTGAGCAGCTATAAACCTGCACAAAAAATTACAAACTAAATGTGTATAAGCAGATATATGGCTTATTTCACAGGACTCTATCTGACAGCCAATCTGGATCTATCAATATAAGACACACTTCAGCATGAGTACTGTTAAGAAACACGATCACGTTTTGCACAATTGAGATGTAAAGGAGAACCCACATTCTTTATTAAAAAGAGTCCCAAGTGTCATTTCAGTTATCATAGTGCATTCCCTTTTTCCATTCACTTAAATCTGGGGGGAGGGGGTCCAAATAAAGTTATTTATATATATATATATATATATATATATATATTATATATATATATATATATATATATATATATATATATATATATATATATATATATATATATATCTGGGGGGATCCAAATAAAGTTTTATAAATATATATATATATATATATATATATATATATATATATATATACACACACACACACACACACACACACACACACACACACATGTGTGTGTGTGTGTGTGTGTGTGTGTGTGTGTGTGTGTGTGTGTCTATATTATACCTCAAAAGAAAAAAATAAAAACTGACTGCCTCAGCCAAGGCACGGACTGTTTATTAATGTAAACGCTTTCGGCCGAGAAATTACCCAGCCTTCTTCAGACAAATACTACACAACACACAACAGCCTATTTATATAGGCTTCAACACAAGGAAATTAAAATACAATTAATTAATTACAAATTTAAAGGAAAAGTGAAATAGTACAAAAATGCATTTTGAAAATAAAAGTATAATGCAAATTAAAAACAAAACCTACTCAATAAACCTTATGAATTTTAAATATTCACAAATAAATAAATAAATAGCAAATTACCAAATATATAAATCATATAAAACTTGTTGAGAAAGCATACATATAACATCCTAAAAGCTATTGCTGTATAAAACATTCGTAAAACCTTCATCTTTCAACTATTAGTGGCTTTGGTGATATAGCAACAATATCCAAACAAAATACAATTTATCATTTTTATCTAAGCAGTGCTTTTAACTTAAGAATGCATTTAATAGAGGCATAATAATTCAAACCTGGGGGCAAATGTGCGGATGTTCTAATTTGCCAAAACACTTCTTGTTCTTCCAGAGATAACTGCCATGGGCCACCCCTAATATCATTTTTGGCCTGGTGGACAACCGTGAATAAAAAAGAGTGTTCTGGATGTTCTACAATATACCTAGCAAGTGCATTAGTTAAGTCCTTCCTACCTATGGCATACAAATGTTCATAAATTCTTTTCCTTAATTTCCTCTCAGTTTTACCTATGTAGAAGGAAGGACATTTCTCACATAAAGCAATATATACAACCCCCCTGGTTTCACAATTATATTTACCATTAATAAAATAAGTTTTCCTATTAATGTTAATTTTATTCCCAGGAGAAATATATTTACATTGAGGGCACATGCCACATTTCCCCATCCCAACAACCTTGTCTTTAGTTTTAACCGTGGTCATCTCGACCAAATTCTTGAGATTAACACCTCTTCTGTATGTAAATTTTGGTTGTCGTCCTACTAATTTAACTAATGCATTATCTTCTAATATAATACTCCAATTCTTTACGATAATTTCCCCAATGACTTTGTGGTCAATACAATATGTAAAAAGAAAATTGATACTAGGTGGCTCAATAATAGTCATATTTGTGGTATCATTCTTTGACCTTTGCATCGTTCCACCACCCAAAAGGGGCCTAAAATATCCAGTTTCTCTTTTAACCTGCACTGCAAGGAAGGACTTAACTAATGCACTTGCTAGGCATATTGTAGAACATCCAGATCAATGAACCAAGAAGGTCTGGTGAGTACTTTTGTTGACAATTTAAAATTTTTGATCAAAAGTTGTTCCGATGCAGGAAACTGCAATTGGAGGTCGCTTCCCCTTTTATTTGGATATTGTTGCTATATCACCAAAGCCACTAATAGTTGAAAGATGAAAGTTTTACAAATGTTTTATACAGCAATAGCTTTTAGGATGTTATATGTATGCTTTCTCAACAAGTTTTATGTGATTTATATAGTTGGTAATTTGCTATTTATTTATTTATTTATTTGTGAATATTTAAAATTCATAAGGTTTATTGAGTAGGTTTTGTTTTTAATTTGCATTATACTTTTATTTTCAAAATGCATTTTTGTACTATTTCACTTTTCCTTTAAATTTGTAATTAATTAATTGTATTTTAATTTCCTTGTGTTGAAGCCTATATAAATAGGCTGTTGTGTGTTGTGTAGTATTTGTCTGAAGAAGGCTGGGTAATTTCTCGGCCGAAAGCGCTTACATTAATAAACAGTCCGTGCCTTGGCTGAGTCAGTCCGTTTTCATTTTTTTCTTTTGAGGTATAGTTTTTATTTGGTTTCGTGTTTACTTAGTTTGTGTCTATATTATAACAAATTGTTGTGCTTGCAATATAAGAACAGTCTCTGGAACCAACTTTCCAGTTTTAAGCTTTTATTTACATGAATTACAGAAAAGGGGGGGGATAACATAAAAGTAACCCAGTCATTAATACACTGGTAGAGTCTTTCAAAAATGTTCCAGAAGATGTGTTATTCTCCAAGCTAATCAATAAACAAACACTACTTAAATATACCAGTCATTCATTTTCAAAACTCTTTGCATGGATAATGCTATGAGTCTTTCTTTTATAAGATGACAGCACCTAACCCCCTTTTCCAGATTTCAGAAATACTTTCCAGTCTGCCTTCACCCATCATATTCAGCTCCTTAAACATTCTTTAGAACCCTGATGTAAAAAATATGACTTTGATAAGAGGTTGTGGTTACAATATTCCCCAAGATGCAACTGATCCTCTCTCTGGCTTACCTACCTGTGCTGTATTTCTTAGGTGTTCTCCATTTCCCTTCCATGACACACCATTTAAAAAGTAGAGCCTTGCCTGATATACAAACAACAGATACAACACCACTGCAAGCAACGTGTTACCCTTGTTCAACAGTTAGTATGTCACAGTGTACATCTGTTAGCGGGTGTGTAGAAAACTAAGCAGTTGTTTCTCTGTGTGCACATTCTGATGCTTGGTTTGTTGAGTGCCGTTTCTGTCAATTTTTGCTTTATTTGAGGTAAATACTGTTGACTATATATATCCTAAAATTGTCATACAACAATGAATGATACATATTTATTTATGCTAAAGTATATATTAGTAGAGGGCTAGAGGCAATGTGGAGTCAAAACTTCATGCTGGAGAATGTAGGAGTAAAGCCCCCACATAAACGCTGTAGCTTAATGTTATGTATGTTTTGGAGTTCGAGTCTGTAAAGAGGAGTGTTTTTTGTTCATGTGAGTAGGGTGAGGTTGCATAATTGTAGTGTTTTGTTAAATTTGTATGTTTAGTACTATATTTTGCTTTGTATTTGGACATTTCTGCAGTGGTTTCTTATGTGTGAAGTCATTTAATATGTGTGAGGTGTGCACTTAAAACAGTTGGGATGTTTGATATTGCACTTGCCATTATAAGGCAGTTTGTCAATCATGGATACACAGAAAATGCAGGTGATTTCAGAAGCACAGCTGGGGGTTCATGTTCTAAAAGTGAAAAGCATTGTCTATGACATTTCTGTTAAATAGACAAAGATGTACTAGATTTTATGGCTACTGTACCTTTCTTGATGGGAATGTGATTTTGGAATTATTTTACATAAGTTTGTGGGTCAGAGTATATTTCTTTTGAACTGCCCTGACTCCACTGATTCAAAAGTGACTAAAAAACACTGAAAACTCATTTTTTTAGAATCACATCTGACTGAAAAACTTAATCAGATGAATCAGAATGCAAAACTACTGCACCCCCAAATGAAGGGCTCTGCCCCTCACACCCTTCTTGCTAAAATATAGTAAATCCACATTTGCACAGCAGTGGAGCAAACAGGAAAACCTAGTGAATCACTGCTGATGCACTAACACATATGAAATGTGTTAGTGCATCAGTAGTGATTCACTGTGTTCCATTCTTAACTCCACTGCTGTGCAAATGTGGATTTACTATATTTTAGTAAGAAGGGTGTGGGTGGGCAGTGGAAAAAAGAGAATTACACACACACACAAACACACACACACACACACACACACACACACACACACACACACACACACACACACACACACACACACACTGATCACTGCTTTCATACAAATACAGAAGATACCAAAAGTGATTCACCGTAGCCTTTACATTTTTTTTATTAAAAAACAAAACTCATTTAACAGATCACTTCAGTAAACAAATACATCTTAACACTCATTATCAGGACATACTAAACTTCATATTACACTCAGTACATAACCACTGATAATTAGTCGTTAAATGCAATAAATCAATATAAATCAACTACAGGATCTGATAAAGGTACAGAAGAAAGTAATCTAAAAGGAAAAATTACAAATGAAAATACACATGATTAATAATTCAATTCCCATGTATATATAAAAATACTCTAAAAGGCATCCAGGCTATTACTATCAGGGTCTTTCTTTGCCTCCTGACATAATTGATGGCTATACAATAAAAATCTAATATGGGGTCATTATTCAACATCTTCCAACCTTTAAAAGCTACTACAGAGGTGATCAATTGCACCTGCAGTAGCCTTTTAAACTCCAATGTTGTAAGGTCTGAGGCTTGTGTGCTCCACACTAGGGTCCAGAAAAGGATACCATCTTATAGATGGTTTTCTTGATAGCCCAACATGACAAATATGGATAATTTCCCAAATTACCCTAGCTTTCTTGCATTGCCATAAGAGGTGATAGCTATCTGCCTAATCTTGATTATACCTCCAGCACTTCCAATTTCCATGTTGTCAGGTCTTCAATGTTAGAGGTGAAATATGCCACAAGTGTACCTTTTAAAAGTATGTAAGTTTCATCACTGGGGGCAGAAGGAGTGATTAGAGATTTTCATAAGTTGCCATCAGCAGAGAGGGTCAGCCTGTACCTGCAGGAGAGTGGTGCATTTCAACCTGTCTCCTTCAAAAATCTCCTTCCCATAGGAATCAATTGTGCAGTATATATTTGCTAAAAGTTTGGATTGGAAGTTTTGTACTGTTGGGTGAGCCCCACAAATCATAAAGATAGGTATAGGTACCTCTCAATTTTACTGCTTTACTTAAGCCAATTGCCTGAAGATACAGTTACCATTGGAGCACTTGAGTCTTGTCCCTGTTCATAAACTCCATAAAGTCCAACGGTTGCAGTTGTTCCTTGATTAGGAAATCTGACCAGTAGATAATACCACAATTAAGCCTTCGTCCCACAGAACTGTTTACCTATCTATTTTCACCACTGGGTTTGCCCAGATCCTATCCCATAATGAAAAAGATCTATGAGGCAGCATCATTAGACCTAGTTAGGTGCTTCACTTTGTGATCCCAGCCCCTGGTGTACCAAATCCTTCATCTCTTCCTATGCAAAGGGTGGGTCAAATGTACTTCCATGAGATATAGTTCCAGTACAACACACCGGTGGTGGTGGTGGGGGGTTCATTACAATTTTCAAATCAGTTATGTTTCAGTCAAATCCGTTTTCAGTCAAATGAGTTTCAGTTAATTTTTCTGTCTATTGTAATTCAGCAAAGTTAGATTCAGTCAAAAGAATTGCTATAGAAGGTGTGTGGGGGTTAAAGGAGGCAAACCTACATGGTGTGGCATTGCCAAGCTGCAAGATAATGCTAGTTGTGTACATTTGTGTAGTAGATGAGGTGTTTAGCTGTTTAATTGTTGTAGGTATGAGTTTAGGTCTATATCTTGTTGATTTGTTGTTGCATGTCAACAGTGGGGGTGTCCAGTAGTTTTGTTTGTCTGTGTTTATTTAGATCGACTATTAGCTTGGGAAATAATTGAAGATGACTAAGCTTTAGGTCATTAATATGATATATACCCATATGACACATACCCATATATTTATAAGTATGCCTCATTTTTATATCTATAGCTATACATATCTGTCTATATCTCAATATATATATATATATATATATATATATATATATCGCTATATCTAAATATAGATAAAGAGATATAGATATAGTGATACATGCTATACATATATGTATATACAGGTAGGCAGTCTAGTATAGAGCTAAAATAGTAAAACATACTGATTATAGCAATGGGCTGAATTCCATCACACATTATTTATAACATATTATAGCTGCAGTACTCAAGAGGCATGGTGTCTTTTACTAGCTGTCATCACTCATTGACTAGTTTCCCATACAAAGGGGTGTTAGCAACTCTTGGCTATGTTTAGATCAACTCTAATTTAAAGTAGATAAATATCATTAGTTGAGATGACTGAGCAGCTCAATCTTTGTGTGTCTAGTCAGCAAAAGAAATGGGTCTCTTGGCTGAGTGAATCTAGCTGATTGACAACATTTTAAAATGAATAAACATATATATATATATATATATATATATATATATATATATATATAGGCCTGGTGATTTTGTAGTTTTTAAAATGTAATTTATGCTGTTTAAAACATATTTATCATTCTTGCAGATAAGCTTTGGTGCAGCTCGTACTTTGCTCAGTGACAAGATCCAGTTTCCTTCTTTCTTTCGCACTGTTGCCCCAGATATAAATCAGGCCCATGGTATGGCTAAAATGATGAAATACTTTGGATGGAGCTGGGTAGGAATCATTGGTGCAGGTACTGACAATAATATAGAGTCTCTCATGAATTTAAAGAATGAAATTTTGAAAACAGGTACCTGTATTGAGTTTCTTGAAGTCATCTCTATTAAAAACACCTATACCAGTGTCCTTCAGATAATTGATACAATCCAGAAATCAACAGCAAAAATCATTTTAAACTATGCAACTGTGCAGTATGCAATCCCTGTCATTGAAGAGGCTGCCAGCCAAAATGTTACAGGCAAGGTTTGGATTGCACCTACATATTGGTCAATTTCTCCAGACTTGTCAAAAAAGATCAAAGATGCTCTCAATGGTTCAGTAGGATTTGCAGTTCACAGAGGCCTAATCCCAGGCTTCAAGGAATTCCTTTATAATGTTCACCCCAGCAAATTTCCTGATGACCCTTTTGTGAAAAGATTTTGGGAAGAGGCATTCTTCTGCAAGTGGCAAGGCCCTGAAAATCAACAGTCATCATCATATATGGCAAGGGGTGATCTCTTTCCATGTACTGGGGAGGAGAAACCTGATACTTTGGACACTACATTGTTTGATGTGAATAATTTCAGATTTACCTATGCTGTTTACAATGCTGTATATTCATTTGCATATGCCTTATATAATCTACAGAAATGCAAGCAGAATGAAGGGCCATTTAACAATGGCAGCTGCAATTCCCACAGGAACTTCCGGCCATGGCAGGTGAGATATTACATTATACTTCTAATTTCTCTTGTTAAAATACAGATGAGGCAATCCGAATACATTAATTTAAACTATTGACACTGATAACCAATATTGGTTATGTGTAGGTAATTATGCAATAAGTTACATCCATTCTTCAAATTATGTGGAAGCATCCTTTGAAATATACTCTATGTATCCTTTGAATCTATTAGCTCCATTAAAGATACACATTTTGTCTGGATAGTTTGTGCTACCCTTTCAAAATTTGTTTTGGTACAATAGTATTTTTTACTTCCTTCTTGTATCCTTCTCCATTTGAACAGCAGTGGTACAAAAGTGACTATATTTTGTCTATTTAAAGGCATGAAGGATCACTTTTCTTTTGGTATTTATACATTTGAAGATCCAGGTATGTCAGAATGAATGAATGAATGAACGAATTAATAAATGAATGAATAAAATTAAACTGTGTGACCTGATGCCAGTATCAGTAGGCATATGGAGAACCAGTGTTGAATGGGAGACCAGTGTCTCACAGGACACATACACATTTACTAGTATGTCTTGTTTTCTTGCTTCTAATTTCTTTTTTTTTTTCATTCTTGTAAGAATTTTTTTATTAGTTTAACATATTTGCAACATATACAAAGAAACAAAGAAATTCAACATCACATAGTATATGGGACAATGTTAGGAATACATTGAATCAACAAGGTAATCTTATACCATTAACATATTAAGAGTCTTGGTATTTCAATAGCAACATTTCAGGGTTATCCTTACCACTAAAAGTCACAGTATGATTTATATATTCTTATTCTGATCACCTTTTTTCAGTTCTACATAGTACTGCTGTTAAATTTAAAAATTAGAGCAAAACAACTAAACCCAACAGTAACAGATAAACCGTCCTCAAAAGAATTCTACCAGTAATGTTCAAAAAATAAACAAATGAGGACAGAAAAGACAGCCAAGTGAAAACCAACAAAACCCTTAATAATATAATGAGTGCTTTCACACCAACCATGGTGCTTCTTCAGATTGCTAAAACAGAAATTAACTGGGACATTAAAATATAATGGCAAATTTATTTAACATCAGACCAAAACACAAATAACATATCACACGATGAAATAATGCAAGACAATAAGTTACAACGCTAAAAAAACAATTGCAAGTTCCAAAAGGTATATACATAATAATAATAAATCTAATGGCTAAAATGGTACTACAATGAATATCACATACCACAGCAAATACTCAATGGCTTGTAAATCCTTAAGACATAACTATTAAAAATGATAAAATAAAACAAAGGCATTGACTGTCAGCTAATGAAAGAGATAGCCCTAGAGCAAATCATTTTTAATAGTTATGCCTTAAGGATTTGTGAGGAATTGAAGATTTGTTGTGGTATGTGATATTCATTGTAGTACCATTTTATCTGTTATTTTAATTATTATTATGTATACACCTTTTTCGAACTTGCAATTGTTTTTTAGCATTGTAATTTATTCTCTTGTGTTCCTTCATCATGTGATGTGTTAATTGTGTTTTTGTTTGATGTTACATAAATTTGCCAATATATTTAAATGTCCCAGTTGATTTTTGTTTTAGTAATCTGAAGAAGCATCCTGGTTAGCGTGAAAGTTCTCATAATATTTTAAAGGTTTTGCTGGTTTTTACTCAGCTGTGTTTTCCATCCTCATTTGTAAATTTAAAAATTATGTGAATGTAAGAACTGAATTCAGTTTCCAATTTTTTGTTATAACTTTTAAATTAATATTATTGATCAAGTTAAGTTAATTAACTATCAGACTGTAACTCCTACTTTTATCTTCCCAATAAACACTTAATTATTCACAGTCCATAAACATGTATGCTGAATCAGGTTTTGCATCTTTACTACATCTCCAGCAGACTGAAGTCATTTTACTAAATTTAAAAGACTTTGTAGGGAGTAACAAACATTCTATGTATATATTTCCACATAAAAAATCCAGTATAAACTTGAAAAGGTTTGACTAACTGATTTAAATAACAAAGTTTTATTCTCACCATCTATTGTGTCACTGAATCCACTACAATCTGAAAAGATTGAGAATTTTGCTTCAAAATTATTATTTGTAATTAACTTATATAACTTGGACAAGCTTCTTTTGAAGGTCAGTTTACCCTCACTGACAGCATTTATATAATGGTAGAATAGTGCTCTATTTTTCTTCACTCATATTATCTACAAATTCATTTAATTTCTTACTGATGGACAATATTAACTC
Organism: Protopterus annectens; assembly: GCF_019279795.1. NCBI lineage: Eukaryota > Metazoa > Chordata > Ceratodontiformes > Protopteridae > Protopterus > Protopterus annectens. Next base: position 245,997,255 of record NC_056739.1, on the reverse strand, counting down.
GTTAACAAATTCATTCAACTTATAATCTTTGATTAAATATTCTGGCAATTTAGTTTTTCCTTTTTCAAAATAGACCATAATACTAATCCATTCCTTTTTATTAAATTCATTTTAACATTGTTCTGAGTTTCCTTAAATCTAGAAGTGTGTGCAATGGGGAAGTACAAAAATTTCCATTTTGATATTAATGAAGTTAAAACATATTTCTTAACTGTTTTAAGAATTGATTTCATATATGCAGAGTCTAAAGACTGAAATTAATTTCCTTCTAGGGTAAATTTTATTAACCAGATGAATGGATTGTTATATATTTCTAATTTATATTTGTAATCAAAGGTACAAAATCAGTCCAACCAAAACTTCCATGCAGTGCCAAGAGAGCAAACCATGCCACTAAACCACCATGATTCCATACAGAATAAATGTAATCCAAAATGAAAATGCAGCAGTTGAATAAAACACCACAGTAGTTTATTAACAAATCTATTAAAAGGTACTAAGCGTTTTCATCCTCATAAGGTCATGGGACTTCATCAGAGTACCAAACAATTACAATGTTCTCTTTTTTAAGTAAAATGCCCTCAGAAAAATGCACTGTTGTCAATGGGCTGTTTACATTAAAGGCATGTTGCCCTCAATACTGTAAATATAGCAATAGATGAATTTAATCTTAAACAATTTTCCTAAACCACTACAGTTCAAAGATGCAGATGACTAAATTGTATAAACCATATTAAAACCATTAAATAAAATTACACTTTTACATGATGTTGCAACAGAGAGCAAATAAACCTAACCAAATTACATGATTCAAAAGTTTAAACATTTAGGGCCTTCAGCTTCAAGAAGCATAACAGGGAGAATCCTTCACTCAGTCCATAGTTACTGGTGGGATTTGTTCATATTTCCACTTGGATTCTCTACACTCAAATTTAAATAATCATGGCTTCCCCTAAAATTTGCACCAATAATATTAATGAGAAAAAACTTAAATGAGTGACCCTGGTTACTGCTAATGTGTTCCCATAAGCCATTTTGGATATCATATTTCCCAATATCCCTTAAAACTTTATAAATTCTCTCTTTAAGTGCCCTTTCCATTTTACCTATATAAAAGCAAGGACACTGAGAGCACTGGGTGATATAAACAACTTTCTCAGTTTTACAATTACACTTCCTGCAAAAGTTCTCCCAAATCCCTTTATTGAAACATATTTCCCCTCAATAATGTAAGAACAGTAGTTACAACTAAAACACTTCATCATCAGATGGATTCTTTGTCTCCCATTAATGGAGGGTTTTACCCTTTCCAGATAGTTTTTATATCCATATCTTTCCTGAATGTCACTAGTGGATGATTCCCTAGTCTTCACATGTCTAAACCCCCTGTTTTCAAAAAAATTCAGTTGTTCCTTAATATATATTGAATAATACTAGCTTCATTACTGTAAGTAGGAATGCATCCTTTGTTAAATATGGTACCCACCGTACTGTTACTGCACTGTTTTTGTTATTATGGCCATTGTGTAGACTTGGCAGCATCACGCATTCTTTCCTTCTCTGATATCCTATACTGAAAAGTAATAGCAAGTAACACACAAATGAATAAATGAATGAATGGATAAAGAAGTAAATACATACATACATACATAAAATACCAGCTTGATTTTAAAATTAACCCATCAATTAATTAATTATATACATCTGCGGCAAGGTAATTACGTTATTCTCATATAACCAATACTAAAAATTAATCAGTAGCTGTCAGGAGGAGAGTAAACAGGAAGGTGACAACATGAGGGAGTTAGCATTAACAGAATGGGTGGAAATCATGATTGATTTTGTAATGAAAGAAAATATTTGTACTTGTACTGATTCACAAGATATGAACAAAAAGAATAAATGAGAATTTTGCCCTGTACTTGAACCTGATGATGTGGTCTCAAGAATATCAGAGGCTTGCATCTGAATAACCCAACATCCAGGTACTCAGTTTGGCTTCACATACTACATTCCCAAATACTCTATAGTGAGTAACTCAGACATTGTGTCAATATAAACAATATTTCCAGTCTGTAAATAACTATCGCTGTAACTATTTTCATAGTTTTCATTATGCATATACTTTCTCTTTCATTCCCTATAAGTTGGAACCATGTATATTTGTCTAATTGGTTATGCTTATCCTAAATTCACTGTACTTTGTAAAAATGTATACTTGTAAATAATTTAACTTTTTTTCATACTCCTTTGACACTGAGTCATGAAGAAAAAAGTGTCAATGATCAGCTCTCCTAACTGGTTATGAAAAATATACAAATAAATAAATGAATGACATAAATAATAACAGGGCATCAAAGAAACCATCATGAGCACCTGCAGTACAGTAATCCATCAGCATTAACACTTTGCTGCCTATCTGCCTCCTAAATAAGGCCAAGCTAAGTCATAATAAATAAAATTCAGAGCAAGTGGCAGTATTGTTCAATGTGCAGACAATGATGAGACTGACCCAAGAGCTTGTGAAAGCCACTTCCCCATGACTATTCAATGGCTATTTTAGCAAAGTAGTGGCAGAGTGATGCACATGATATACAACACACACATCTGCTCCTACTGCTGCTCAAATTCAAGCTGCATTGTTAAGTAGCCATAAAAAAATCCAAGACAGGCACTGCAGAAGTAGTTATGAAATCAAGGAGCCAGAGAAAGCCAAACCAAAACTTTAATAAAATACAAGTAAAAAATGAAATGTCCACCAGAATATAACACCCACATAAAACATTTAACAGAATCAGAGTTTTTCATCCCCAATTTAGGACTTCATCAGACATAAACTACCCTCTCCTCCTGAATCCCATAAATATTAAAATCTTAACTGAATAATTGTATAACATAACTGAATAATTGCACAACTTAATAGACAATTAAAAGGAATGCTGGTGTAATACAATAAGGAGCTTCATAGTAAATACTTAAGAACATCTTAGTTTACAGTGTACATTCCAAGTATAACTCAGGGGAAGAGGGTAGTTTATGTCTGATGAAGACCTAAATTGGAGACAAAAATGTGGTGATTCTGTTAAAGGTTTTATGTGGTTGTTATATTCTGGTGGTCATTTCATTTTTTACTTGTATTTTATTAAAGTTTTGGTTTGGCTTTCTCTGGCTCCTTGATTTTGTGAATACCTCTGCAGTCTCTGTGTTGGAATTTGTGGAGTAGATGAGCTGTGGCTGGAAGTTTTTGGCACCTTTATTCATTGTTTTTAATTATAAGTAGCTATCAAAGCCACAAATTCATTACTGGTTTCTTCAACCTTCTCATTTAAAATGTAGTTAGTTCTGAGTAAAACTTACTTCTAGATCATCTAGTTACCAAGAAAAGACAGGAACAGTGGCAATAAAATATCAGTGTATAGGCACAGAGATAAATATTTCAAATTATGGCATGCAAATGTTGAACTGTTGAATGTAACAGGTAAAAGCATCCCTCTTGACTGCTATTATTAAAGCATAGCACCATGACTTTTGACCAGAGATTTTACCTTGGATTTGACCGTCTTCTGATTTTCTTAATAAAGATACACCTGCTCAAGGGTATATACATTACTAAATAACTAAACAAACCTATACAAAGATTCCTTATCACAAACTATGTAGGGCACATCATCTAAAGTTCTTGTACTCCAAAAATTGAGTAAGTGTTCCTGTTTTGGGTCATCAGCTAAAATTTTAAAGGACATCACTATGATTTTTATGTTCAAAAGTTGAGATGACTTGGCAGAAGTGATGTAGTAAAATGATATTGACAATGCTGTATAAAACAGGCAAGATCCAAACCAGAACAAATATCCACCTTGGTTGGTGTGTCATTCTGTTTGAAACAAAAAGAAACATTCTATCTAAAACATCATCCAGTCCATGCAAATATAAACCAGGGAATAAAGTTAAAGGTCTGAGAAAGCTTGTCCATAAGTGTTCATCAATGACTATTTTAGAACTCAACTGCTCTCTGCACTTTTATTTCACCAGATCTCCTATTCTATGATTTGCAGAGCTTCAGTACATAGAAATGAAATTACATTCACACAGAAATTATTTACACAAGTGAATGCAAATGCTATGATCTGCAGTTTGTCTTTTGATCAGGGTAAATCAGTAGCCCAACATTGACTACTATGCATAGCAAAAGTCATGCTTGAAACCAAATAAAGCACCAGACCAAACAGGCTTGACGAAATCATATAATGAAAATAAAAAATGTCATTCCACCCTATCCCCATACATCTCTTCCATACTATTATTCTTCTGCATGGTCCTCTGCTCCCCCTTTCTAATGACCTATACACCGCTCTCATCCCCTTTAAATTATAAAAGTAGTACAGATTTTGTTGTTAAGCCCTGCTGTGGTTTGTCAGCTGTGCCCATTGCTACTCAACAATGAGTATGTATTAGAACATAAGTAACAGGACCACTACACGGTTATTTGATCACATAATTAACAGTGTTGCTCTTTATCTCTTTAGCATTGTTCACTCTCTTTTTGCTAGTAAATTGCTTATTTCTTCTGCATTAATTTTGCTATATCTGTTACTCATCTTACCTCATTATTCACTGTGGGGCCCCATCTTGTTACATTGACTATACTACTTGCTAGTACTTGGCCATGCATTTCTCTTTTTGAATCCTAGCCTATATCAGGTATAATACTATAATCTTTTTTTATTGCACATTCATTGCAGTATAGAACTTTTAGCACACTAGAGCTTCTTTGAAAACTCTTTATCTGTCTATTAGCTGTAGTACTGATACCTACATACTTTTACTTTATCCTTGTACATTTTACTCAGTTTTGCTACTAGAGTGCATTTAATTCACTGCTCTTGTGCTTAAAATACGGTTACACTGCAGTGTAACATCATCTACCCTGCATGTTCTTGTGATATTATTTAAAGACTGTTAAATAGAAACTGTCCCAGTACAAATATGGTGTTTTTTTATTCTGCATTGAAGCCTTTACTACAGAATTATATTCTATTTATTGACTAATAACATATTTAAAGATAAACTGTGTATATAATGGGCCGGATTTACGAAAGCTTGCATGGAGTGCAAGAAGAGTATAGGAGCTCACGGAGGCAATATGTCTGCCGTACGATCCAGGTACAGCCAGCAGGGGCGTGCACGAGACCTGCTAAAGCTACTCTTGCACGGACAGCGTCATGGTATGCAAATGACCTCATTTGCTGCTGAAAGCTTTGCAAATGAGGTAAATTTGCAATCCAGTAAACACTAACCTGTCCGTGGAAGATTAATGTTAACTGCAGAAATGTACTCCGTTGGTAACAGAGTACCACAAAAGTACTACAAATAGCTAAACGGAGCTATGATATCTCCAAATAAAGGATGCATACAGTTGAGGAAGCATGCCAATGACCAAATATAAGGCCATTGGCATTTATAAATGTTTAAAATTATTAAAATCTAACCCCCGATCTCTGATGTTTAAACGTAGCGCAGTACCGCGCAAACATGCGGCGCTTTAAAAAACAAGAAAATAATTTAAAAATAGCCAAAAATAGGAATTTTCACTAAAAAGCTTATCCTGCCATGCAGGTGAATGGCAGGCTGAAGACAAACATGGCCACTGAGTAGTGGTTGCTAAGGGGGGAAGCTCAGTTTGAGAGATGTAACCATGCATTAGTAGGCAATCCTATGCAAATGAGGATAAGGATAGTGAATCCCAATTTTCCCCAGCATGTGAGCCATGTCCCAAGAGTGTAAGTGTAGGAGTAGGTGAGTAGTAGAGTAGAATACAGGTAACATCATGAGGGTGTGTGTCAGAAAGGCTGTAAGCTAATTGGAGCACGGTGTCTTGTGTTTGCCCTGAGTTACTCAGGATTGCAAGAGGCATGTCTACAGTTGTCCTGTTTGAAAACCAGAAACCAAAGGTACACACCATGAAAATATCTGAAATTTCTTGCAAACGTGCACACAGCGTGTACGCGCATGTGTGTGTGTTTGCGCGGCACTGCCCTGAGTGGAAACAGAAAGGGAAAAGGAAGGAAAAGAAGTAGTAGGAAGTTAACCAAGGAAAACTAACAGAGCTGCCAGGAGAAATATATCAGAATCAGCCAATTACACAGGCAGCAGTCTAGCCCAGCCTAGCCCAGCACTTTAAACTCTGCAAACAGCATTCTTCCCTGTTTTTTCCTAAGAACTCTGCAACACTGCAGTATACAAAGAGGGAAAGCTTAAAAATTTTAAAGTCAGACAAAATGTTAGGGGCTGCTCTTGCTGTCATAAACCAACATGTGCAAGGTGCTGAGGGTGGTGATGTTGTGAATGCTGCTGAGCAACCCATAGTGAGGAGACAGAGAAGAGTGTGCAGACCCAGGGTAACCTACCAGGGGCTACATAAGCTGGAGATAGTGGAGCACTATAGGGTGGACAGAGATCTCCTACTGCAAATTGTTGAGCTGTGCCGGCCACTCCTCACACACAGAACCAACAGAGGGGAACCCATCCCAGTGGATACCAAGGTATGTGTTGGCCTAAGAATACTAGCTACAGGTACCTTCCAGAGACCAACTGGTGATATGATGGAGATTTCACAGGCATCAGCATCCAGAGTACTGCACCAGTTCCTGGATGCCATGTCAGCACATGTCTGTGAGCACGTATATTTCCCCAATTCCCATGAGGCATTGGCCAGCAATATGCATCTTTTCCACCAAGTAGCAGAATACCCTGAGGTAGTGGGTGCAATAGACTGCACGCACATACACATCAATGCACCACCCAGTGAGTGGGGTAGGGTCTACATCAACTGCAAGGGCTTCCCCTCCATCAACTTCCAGGTCGTGTGCGATGCCCAGGGCATAATAATGAATGTGTGTGCTGGCTGCTCTGGAAGCTATCATGAGTCCCACATCTGGCATCTGATGCAGCTGTACCAGAGATTTGCCAATGGGGACATCCCTGATGGTCACCTAGTGGGGGATGCTGGATATGCACTGGAGCCGTGGCTGATGACACCCATCAGAAATACACACACACCCGAACAAGAACTCCATAATGAGGCACACGCACAAACAAGAAACATAATTAAGTGTGTGTTTGGGATGCTCAAGTCACAGTTTCGGTGCCTGGACACATCTGGTGGAGCCTTGCAGTACTCACCAACTACATGTACCCAGATTGTCATGGTATGTGCCATGCTACACAATATGATCCTGCAGAAACAGCTGCAGCAGGCCCAAACAGCCCCCCACCATTGCCAAGGCCTGCACAGGGACAGCTTGACTCAGAGGAGGAACAACCTGCGCCTGCCACAATAGGCAGAAGTAGGCGTGCCCAGTATGCCCTGGCCATGGCAAAGAGGCAATGCATAGCACATACAATGACTCAGTAGGAACCCTTGAAATGACACCTCTCTGACTCACACATACAGTAAAAGGGATGCCTTACTTGACACTACCTGTTTTCAAACATATATAGGGAGTGTAATATGTGTATCCGCCATAGGCAGCCCTGCAGCACCACCTGAGGAATGAGTCCCTATTTTAAGCAATATAAAGCACTGGTGAGCAAATTTTGCCAATATTGAGCATATTTAAATACAATTGTGCACAGCTGCACACTGTGCTAACCAGGGCAAAGCCGGGCAATGTTGGGCAAAGTTGGGTAAACACGCTCACACCTGCTTTACTGTTCCTTAACCAATCAGGTCTGCCCAGCAGGAAAATATAAAGCAGTGACAGAGCTCGAACTCAGGATCCTGTGCACTATAGTCACAGTACTAAACCACTAAGCCATGACATTTCACTGGCACGGACATAACTTAAGTCACTCACACATACCAGCTGTGGGGGTCACATACCTAGCAGACACAGCCAGCAGGACAATTGTAGACAAACACAAACAAATGCTGTATCATGCCCTCTGAAGAGGCATATGAGTAACCTCCCCCCAGGCCTATGCAGACAGATAACAGCAGGCCAGGCAGTGTGATGTGGGTTGGGTAGGCTATGAAGTCACAAACTAATATGCATGTAACTGGAAGCTAAGGTCTGTAGTACAGTGGTATGCCTCAAGCCAGTATGATAGGCAACAGTACAGACTGAAATGGAGGACCTGCCATAGCAGTGCAGGCCTAGCAAATGTGTATAAGTGTCAGGTGTACCACTCATCCTATGTACACCCACAGTAACAATCAGGTGTGCCCCCCCCCCCGGGTAGAAATGTACAACTAATAGTTGTCCCCCTGTAGGTAGAAATATTGATAAGTCTCTGCAAATTGACTCATGGAAGCCCTGCAGGCACAGCGTGCTTCCTGTCAATGTACAACACAAAGGTGACCCCTGAAGTAAAAACCATCTTGATTTCTCACACACATATAGTATATATGCCTTTAGTGGGCATGCTCACACACTTAAATTTAGCAACTTTCAGTCAGCAACATACTGAAAGGTCATACTGGGCATGCTCACACACTTAGGCCATGTCTGAGTACAGCAGTGGACCACACATATCTGGCAGTTACAGTTCTTACTCCAGACACTTGTCACTATTCACCAATCCTGCCTTACATACACAGTGATATGAAAACAGACCCATATCATATATTGGACCCCTGTCATAATCAAACTATGTATTACAAGTACTTAAGTTGTTCAAAGAAAGTGAAAATCCAAAGAAGATCAATAAATCTCCGATCAGTATCATCAAGAAACAATGAGCACTCCTAACATTATCCAAGCCATCTTCTGGCAAAAATATTGCCAAAGAGTCCATAGAGAACCATGAAGCTTTCTTTCGCTATGTCATAAATATCAATGTAAACTCATATATGTTCTGAGTCATTGCAAAGTGCAAATGAATACTTGTACATGACTGACATTGCCAACATGTTGTCAGACAGGTTCATACATATTTACCCTCCTCTCACTGACAAAAGGGCCCATTACCATACCTGGAGATTGTGAAAACCCAGAAATCACATATATAATGGTTAAACAGCTCTATCCAAAACTAAAAAAATGGCGTCTATGGGATGACATGGTTTCTCTGGCTGTGTCATATGTGAACTCCAAAACAAACAGACACTGCACCTTACAGTCTATTGAGACTCACCCTCTGTACAGGATATAAAACTGTTGAATGGGTTACAGCAATGTTTGGCACACACCACAAGTGTTGGTGCACAACAGACCATGGGAACTATTGTCTTATAAGCCTAATAAGCCTGATCTGCAAGGCCATGGAGTCCATCATTATGGAACTCATAAATAGAGCTATTGGGAGCCTACAACACCCAACCCTACCCATTTTGGTTTGGTCAGGGGCAGATCATGGTTCCTAAACCTGCTAGACAGTTTTCAAGGCAGTCACCCAGGACATACATCAATTAAATGAGCTCCACACGGTCTACATAGACCTTGAAAAGCCCTTTTCCAACATCCCACACACACATGTTGTATCCACAAAATCAACAACCTGTGCATAAACAAGTATGTCATCTGATGGATTGCCAGCTGGGGCACAGATAGATCCCACAAGGTAAGAATTGTGGTCTCCTGTTCAAGCTGGTAACAACTGCTGTCCCCCATGGCTCAGTCCTGGGACCCCTCCTGTCTGGTGTATACTTTTCAGAAATATAGTCAAACACATGAGGGCTATGTTTAGAAAAGTTTGTGGATGACTGCAAAAAGGTTGTCATAATCGATGTTTGGGACAACAGAGACATCCTTAAAAAGGGTCTCAGTCAGACAGATGTGGTGTCAAAATTATGGCCTTGAGCTCCAGTCATACAAATGCCACATAGGTGCCAACACCCTAAATATGGAGGTAATAATAAGGGATCTATGGACACATGTGGATAGTCATCTGTACTTCCAGAAACACATTCACAAAGTGGTTATAAAATCATGCTATGTGTTCCCACAAATTGCCAAGGTCTTTGCATGTAGGTCAAAGGAGGTTCCCTCTACTCATCAGTCATCAGACCCATCAGAGAGTATCACGGCACACTTGCGATGAATCTGAATAGGCACCTTCAGCAGCTGGAAAGACCACTGAAGTACCTCAACAAGAGGATTACTGGCCTCAAACAGTTGCCCCATGCAACAAGACTGAATTTAACTCAATCTGTACTCTGTTGCATACTGTCTACTCAGGTGATCTCTGCCCAACAGACAGGTCCATGTCCAATGCAGAACTGATGTACATGTGCTATCTGAAGTAAACCCAAGCTCACTGTGCCACATGCTCTAGGGATATCATCATCACAACAATAAATAGAACATGTTGGAGGGATACATTACTAACTCACAGACTTCTCTTGCTTTGGAACAGGCTTCCAACCTACATTAAGCTGAGTCCCTAACTGATACTCTTCCAGAGGAGCCTTGATGAGTGTATGTGAAACTGAACTGTCACACCATGGATCACTTCATCATCTCTACTACATAGAGGCCTAGGGAACTAACCCCATGTGTGGTGATAGCTGCACACTCTGGCCATACTAATATATGCCTTCAGGCAGATAGCCTATTACCTACCTATGTACCTGTATATATATGTAGGGGGAACCCAGTATAATAAGCCAAAGATGGATGGGCAGAGATGTGTGTAAGTGGGTGACCATGACAGGGAGCCATCCAGGACTGTCCCACCTAGCACACATCCCAATTGCACAAAATACATGAGGTGCACATCTCACACACTGTACATAACAGCCACCAGTATCTGTAAGCATTACAGTGTATGTGTCCATGTGCCTGCTGTACAACATGACTGTACAATGAAGTACACATCTACTATCTGTAGACATGTACCCGTCACATAGGTTCATAGGTATGTGGTAGACTATCTTCACGAAGGCATATATTAGCCTAGGCAAGTTGTGCAGCTTTCACCACCCCATTGGGTAGTCTCCCAAGCCCTAGTTCTAATAGTTAGTACCCTAAGCCCCTTTCTAGTGGGGCTGCTGATGTGATGGCTGGCATGAATTGTCTGTTTCCCATCCACTCATCAAGGTTCCTATTGAAGAGTGTCAGCGAGGGGCTCTGCCTGATGTACATTGGGACTCTGTCCGACAGTAAGGCAAGTGTCTGGGATGGTACTCTATCCCACCAGCATGTTGTATTCATTGTTGTGATGAGGTTCATATCCCTGGAGTGTGTAGTGTGACTCAGTTTTGTTATCCGTAGATGGAGCATGTTCAACAGTTATGTGTTGGACATGGCTCTGTATGTTAGGCAGAGTGTGCCTCTGAGTAGGCGAACAGATTTAGTTTCACCAGTTGTGTTGCATAACACAACTGTTTGAGGCCAGTAATCCTCTTGGTGAGGTACCTCTGTGGTCTCTACAGCTGCTGGATATGCTTAGTTGAGTACATCCAAAATGGTGCATTGTACTCAATGATGGGTCTGATGACTTAAGAGTAGAGGGCCACCACTACCTCTTTTGATCCTGATGCAAACCCTTTGTTGATTAGGTGGGCCACATAGGATTTCCCAATCACTTTGGCAACATGGTTGTCAAAGGAAAGATGACTATCTACTTGTGTCCCCGGATCCCTTATTACCTTGTCAGTTTTAAGGGGGTAACACCTATGTGGTAGCTTGTGGGAACTTTGTTTTCACCAAAGGGGATTACTATGCATTCTTCCACACTGAGCTTGAGGCCATGATTCTGACACCACACATCTGTCTCATAGAGTCCCTTCTGGAGAATTTTTGTGTCATCTGGGGAATCTATTATGGCAAACACTTTACAGTTCCCAGCAAACTTAGTCAACCACAATGCTCCTGTGTTGGCATGTACTTTTGAGAAGTCTATACCAAACAGGAGGGACCCCAGGACTGAACCCTGGGGGACATCAGTTGTTACCAGTGTAGAGTCTGACATGTAGCCAGCAACTCTTAATTTGTGGGATCTATCTGTGAGCCAGTTTGCAATCCATCTTGTGATGTATGGATTCATGCCCAGGTTGGTGAGTTCATCTATGATACCTGACTGGGGAATGGTGTCAAAGGCCTTAACAAAGTATAGGTAGGCTGTGTGGAGCTCATTTCAATCATATGTAGCCTGTGTAACTGTCTCAAAGAAATCCACCCAGTTCAGGAGGCGTGATCTGCATTTGATGAAGCCAAACTGGGTGTACTCAACTGTGTGAAGGTTCCCAATGTCTTTATTGTTGACTTCCGTTATGATTGGCTCCATTGCCTTGCAGATCAGACTCATCAGGTTCATAGAGCATGAATACCAAGGGTCTTTTGTGGCTCCACCCCTGTGGAGTGGGAAAAACGTTGCTGTGCAACATTCTATGTGTACATATCCTTTAGAGAGCATGTAGAGAGAGGTGTAGGTATCCTTGATGAATATGGATACATCCCTACCCTATGTGCTATGATCCAGGTTCTGATGCTGGAAGGTATGGAATGAGTAGTATCCTGGTAGTGCTGGTGTGCTCACTGGAGCCTTGAACTAGGTTTCTGTTACTGCACAGATATCAATATTCTCCATACTGAGAAGTGCCTTGAGTGTGTGCATCTGGAGGCTGAGACTTCTGGCAATGAGTAGCATTTAGCTCACTTTGTGGTTATTTGTGTTGGTTACGGGGTTTGGTTTGTCCTGAGTGACCGGTGTTCCACACCTGAAGTCAACACCTCATTGGTCCGATCTGACCATAAGCTAATTACTCTACATATCCACATTCTGCCCCCACCCCCCATTAAGGAAACCATGTTAAAACATTTCTCCAAAGACAACTTCATGCTTCTTAAGACAGAAGTGGTGAACTTCAGGACACCCATGCAGATGGACAATACAGTTACGACTACTGAATCCTACACAATTGTACTTAATAAGCACTTACATGAGTGCATGGATCATGCTATCCCAAACAGAACCAAGATGCTATCCTCCAAGAAAAGGAAGCCAATCTGGTTTTCCCCTGGCATAAACAAACTGCACAACAGAAGGAAGAAACTGTTGCAAAAGAGGGTAAAACCCATGAGTGGAGGAGCTCCCTGGTCAGCCTCAGTAAGAAGCTGTGATCCCTGATAAAATCCTCCAAAGCTAGTTACAAAAACAAAATCACCACTGATTCTAAAGATAACCACAAAGCATTCTATAGCTATGTCAAGAATCACAATGGCAACACTCAGATCTGCTCTGAGTTACAGCACAATGGCACTAAATATACAGACCCAACTGATATTGCCAACATCCTGGCAGACAGGATCAGTGCTAACTTTACCCCCCTCTCACCCATGAAAGAGCCCATCTCTATACTGGAAGAATGCAAAGTTGCTGTCATCACAGCTGCACAGGTAAAAAACACTCTCCAAAGCCAGGAACACAGCATCCATGGGACCAGATAACATCCCAGGCTGCGTTCTACATGAACTACAGAATGAACTGGCACCACACCTAAGTACCATGTTCAGTCATAGCCTCACCTCAGGCTTTGTGCCTGCTGAATGGTGCACAGCAACGGTTATCCCACTACACAAGGGGGGAGCCACCATGGATCCCGGGAACTAGTGCCCCATTAGCCTGAAAAGGCCATGGAACATATCATCATGGAACTTATAAACAAAGACATTGGTAATCTCCAAACTCTGGACCACAACCATTTCAGGTTTGTAAAAGGCAGATCATGTCTCCTAAACCTGATAGACTTCTTTGAAGCAGTCACCAAAGCTGTAGACAAGGGTAAGGTGGTTCACACAGCCTATCTAGATTTTGCCAAGGCTTTCAACACCATCCCCCACTCTGGAATTATAGATAAACTCACTAAACTAGGTATAAATCCCTATGTCACAAGATGGGTTGCCAACTGGCTCACTGACAGAACCCACACTGTGAAAGTAGCAGATTCCAAGTTCGACTTCAGACCAGTGACAAGTGGAGTACCACAGGTTTCAGTCCTGTGTCCTGTCCTGTTTGGTATCTACTTCCCTGAAGTACAGGCTAACACAGAAGGTTGTTGGCTAATGAAGTTCCCAGATGACTGCAAACTAGGAGCCATAATCAAAACTACTAATGATGTGGACATTCTACAAAAGGGCCTCACTGAGACAGATGCCTGGGGTCAAAGCATTGGCCTCAAGCTCAATGCCAAAACGTGCATTGTCATCCCCTTTGGTAAAAACTCTGTACCCATGAACTATAACATAGGCGGTAATATACTTAACACTGAAAGTGTGATAAGAGACCTTGGGAAACAGGTGGTCAGTAGACTCTCCTTTGATAATCACATCACCACAGTAGTCTGAAAATCCTTCTACGTGGCACACCTCATCACAAAAGGTTTCTTATGCAGAAAAAAAGAGGTCATTGTTCCCCTCTACTCATCACTCATTAGATCCATTATAGAGTACAATGCCCCTTTTGGTATGTACCTCACAAGACATCTGCAACAACTGGAAAGCCCACAGAAATACCTCACAAAGAGGATTAGTGGCCTCAAATACATACCCTACACAGACCGTCTCAAAACACTCCAGCTTTACTCTGTCACATATCACCTACTCAGAGGTGATCTCTGCCTAACATACAAAGCTATGTCAAACACAGAGCTGTTGGACATGCTCCACTTAAAGAAATCCCAATCTCTCCGAGCTTCGGCCCCAAAACCTGGACCAAAATACAAAAGGAGGGGGTGTATCCATTTTCATAAAGGATACCCACACCTCCAGGTTAGTGGCACAGCACGTGGCCTCGGAGGCCATCCAAGTATAACTAACAGTGGGAAAAGCTGCTTATCAGATTGTAGCCTGCTACAGATCACCTACCTTGTCTCAGGACCCTCACTCAGCAATCCCGAGAACACTGGAAAATATAAAGGTCCTACCAGACACCATGATATTAGGAGATTTCAACTACCCAAACATTGACTGGGAGAATTACTCAAGTACAAACTCCTTTGCCCAATGCTTCCTAGAGTTTATAAACTCAAACACCCTGGAACAGCTGGTCACCATGCCCACTAGAGGTGACAACATACTGGACCTGATCATCACCAACATGGAGGATCAGTGTTCCACACCAGAGGTAAACCCCTTGCTGGTAAGATCAGATCATAGATTCATATCATAGATCAGTACTACTGCTTGCTGGAGCCATTTTTTTTAGTCAATTATTTCTCCCCCTTGTGAGAACCAACCACCTTGTGTGTTTGTAAGGCAAACACCTTAACCATTAGGCCACCCTCCCAACCCTAATCATAAAGTAATCACACTGGACATCCACATCCTGACCCCACCCCCAGTCAAGGAAACCACTGTGAAAAACTTTTCAAAAGCAAACTTCACACTTCTCAAGACCGAAGTGGAAAGTTTCAAAGCCCCCTTGCTACAGGATAATGCTATCCAATCCGCAGAATCCTTTACAAGTGCATTATATGAGCAACTACAGGGATGCATGGATTGAGCCATCCTGAGTAAAACCAAGACTCCCTCCTCCAAAAAGAGGAAGCCAGTCTGGTGGTCCTTGGCCATAAATAAGCTATACACAGAAGGAGGAAACTACTACATGATAGAGCAAAATTTCAAAAAGGAAAGGCATCACTGATCATTATTAGCAAGAAACTACGATTGCTCATAAAATCATCCAAGGCCAGTTTCTAAAGACAAATTGCCAAGGAATCTAAAGATAATCACAAAGCCTTCTTTAGCTATATCAAACATTTAGGTGGCAACTCTCTGATATGCTTTGAGCTACTGCAAAATGGCAAAAAATACACTGAACCAACTGACATTGCCAACATCCTGGCGAACAAGTTTAGTGCAAACATCACCCCCCATCACCCCCAAAAGGGCCTGTGTCCATCCCAGAAGAATGCAGAGCCCCAGACATCACGGACATGCAGGTAAAAACAGCCCTCTCCAAAGCTAAGAACACAGCATCAGTGGGACTGGATGGTGTCCCAGGCTGTATCTTACACGAGCTCCAAAAGGAACTAAACCCTCACCTAAATTCACTGTTCAGACTCAGCCTTACCCCAGGCTATGTAGCCAAAGAATGGCATACAGCAACAGTTATCCTGCTCCACAAAGGTGGTGCCACAACAGAACCTGGGAACTATCGCCCTATAAGCCTGACCAGCCTGGTCTGCAAAGCTATAGAGAGAATTATCATGGAACTCATAAACAGAGACATTGGGAACCTCCAGACAATGGACCCTACCCAATTTGGCTTTGTCAAAGACAGATCTTTCCTCCTAAACCTAGTTGACTTCTTTGAAACAGTTACCAAGGGCATAGATGAAGGGAAGGTAGTCCACACAGCCTACCTGGACCTCACTAAGGCCTTCAACACCATTCCCCACTCTGGCATTATAGACAAGCTTACCTGCTTGAACATTAACCCCTATGTCATAAGATGGGTGGCCAACTGGCTCACGGATAGAACACACATGGTCAGAGTTGTGGGTGCCATGTCCAACTCTAAACCAGTCACAAGTGGCATCCCACAGGTCTCGGTCCTGGGACCCCTCCTGTTCAATATATACTTCTTTGAGGTACAGGAAGCATGGGAGGACTATGGCTGACCAAGTATGCAGATGACTGCAAACTGGGGGCCATAATCGACTCTCCAGCTGACACAGACATCCTCCAGAAGGGTCTTACAGAGACAGATACCTGGTGTCAAAACCATGGCCTCAAGCTGAATGCCAAAACATGCATAGTCATCCCCTTTGGAAAAAACAAAGTGCCCACGAATGACAACATAGGTGGTAAGCCACTAGGTACGGAAAATGTAATTACGGACTTGGGGACCCAGGTAGATAGTAACCTCTCCTTTGATAATCACATTGCCAAAGTGGTTAGATATTCCTTCTATGTAGCCCACATAATCATGAAAGGGTTCTCCTCTAGATCAAGACAGGTCATTGTGCCCCCTCTACTCATCACTCATTAGACCCATAATAGATTACAATGCCCCATTTGGCATGTACCTTAATTGGCACATGCAACAGCTGGTAAGACCACAGAAGTACCTCACCAAGAGGATCATGAGCCTCAAAGAGATGCCCTATGCAGTTCGACTAAAGAAACTCCAGCTCTACTCGGTTGCTTACTGCCTGCTCAGAGGTGATCTATGCATGACGTATAAGGCCATGTCCAACCCGGAATTAATGGACATGCTCCACCTCAAGAAAAACAAATCTCTTACAGCCACATGCTCCAGTGAATTAAACCTCAGCAAAGCAATAAACAGGATGTGCTGGAGGGATAGATTCCTGTCCCAGAGACTTCCCTCACTCTGGAATAGAATCCCATTTGATGTTAGGCAGAGCCCCTCGCAGACTCTCTTCAAGAGGAATCTTGACGAGTGGATGGGAAATTGTAAATTTACCCCTGGGATCACTTCGGTGGCCCTGCTAGACAGAGGCCCAGAAAACTAATTTAAAAGGGAGGCAAAATCCAACACATTCTGGCTAGGCTTATAAATGCCCTTGGGCAGATAGCCTAGTACCTACCTATGAATCTATACGTTCTAGGGACCTAAATCTTGTCACCACAGTAAACAGAACATGCCGGTGGGATAGATTCCTGTCCCAGAGACTTCACATACTCCGAAATAAACTACCTATCTATATCAAACAAAGCTCTTCATTAGCACTCTTCAAGAAAAATCTTGATGCTTGGATGGGAAATAGGAAATTCACCCTGGGGATCACTTCTGTGTCTCTACTCGACAGTGACACAGGCAAATAAATTTCTTGGGTGGCAAAAGCCAGGGTACCTTTTTGGCTGGGCTTGTATAGGCCCCAGGGCCGATAGACTAGTACCTACCTATGAACCTTTGAGTCTTGCCTAAAAAAGGTAATATGGGGACAGCAAGAGACTTGGCCAGTATTCAGAAGTACAGGGGCAACAGCTGCAAACCATCAGTAGTGAAGCAACAAGGCTTGTCTATCATGTCATCACAGGCAGACAGGGACTGGATCCCCTTTGAATGACACCAGAAGCTCAGCCAATTGTTGAAGTTTATCATCTTTCTGCTATATTTCAGTATCATGTAGGTGAAGGTAAGATGCTACTCAAGGTTTGACCCTGTGTGTGCCAGCATGTGGTGCATCAACCCATATATGATATGGTTATTGCCTATGCATACAATACACTCACAATACACCTAGTATGATAAGCTTGCTGAGATTAGCAAATGTGAAAAAAACCTTTGTGTAAACTGTCAGCAAGTAATGTCTGTTTTGCACTCTGTAACTCCATATTGCTTGCTGAAGTATATAGACATACTTAGTTTTGATTAAGAACACCGCACTTGCCAACTGTGTGTGCATGTGTGTGTGTGTGTGTGTGTGTGTGTGTGTGTGTGTGTGTGTGTGTGTGTGTGTGTCTTTCCCTGGGGAGAGAGCAACCTTTTTGGAGACTACTCACACCCCTTAAAAGTGGTATACTCATCTTTGTCAAGTCTCATGATGTCACCATCCTACAAATATACCTGTGGAAAGGTGAAATCCCAGTAATGTGTATAGCACGTCGTGCAAATGCATACTACTGTAGTATCATAATGTAGTTAGGTTGGGGTTTAAACCCTGCATTTGCCAACTGTGTGAGTGTGTGTGTCTCCCTGGGGAGGGGCAACCTTTTTGGAGACTACTCACACCCCTTAAAAGTGGTATACTCATCTTTGTCATCTCATGATGTCACCATCCTACAAATATACCTGTGGAAAGGTGAAATCCCAGTAATGTGTAAAGCACGTCGTGTAAATGCATGCTGCTGTAGTATTATAATGTAGTTAGGTAGGGGTTTGAATCCTGCTCTTGCCAACTGCGTGTGTGTGTGTGTGTGTGTGTGTGTGTGTGTGTGTGTGTGTGTGTGTGTGTGTGTGTGTGTGTGTCTCCTTGGGAAGGAGCAACCTTTTTGGGGACTACTCACACCCCTTAAAAGTGGTATACTCATCTTTGTGGTATACTCATCTTTGACAAATCTGATGATGTCACCATCCTACAAATATACCTGTGGAACAGTAAAATCCCAGTAATTTGTATAGTGCGTCGTGCAAATGCATACTGCTGTAGTATCATAATGTAGTTAGGAAAGATTTTGAATCTCGTACTTGCTGACTATGTGTGTGTGCTCTAGGTGTGTGACACCGTTGGCCAATGTGGAGTGGGTTTTGATTTTTCTAGTGTATGACATATCACAATGACAACTGTATGTGCATTATACATGTAAGGGAGCTGTGGGGCAAATCCATATACATACATGTGACCTCAAGTATTTCATAGGTGGGTACTCTGCTTTCTCCATGAACGCATCTGTTATCTTTGCCAGAGCCTGCTGGCACTTTCCAGACCTTAGGTCACTTCTGTATGTTTGTGACAAACTTAGCCACTGCAGTGATCCCTGGGCTACATCTTCCGTTTCACATCCACTCTTCACAGTTTCTATTGAAGAGTGTGAGTGAGGGTTTATGCTTGAGGTATATTTGAAACCTGTTCCAAAGCAAGCAAAGTCTGGCAAATATGACTAATCATTATAGGTGTGCAACAGCCTCTGTGGATCTGCATGCAAACCCTTTATTGCTTATGTGCTCCACAGAGGGATTTCCAAAACCCTTTGGTAATGTGATTATCAAAGGAGAGATGACTTAACACATGGCTCTATGTATACATTAGTACCTGTTCCACATTTTGGGGGCTACTACCTATGTGGTACTCTGCGGATACTTTGTTTTCTAAAAGTGGATAACTATGCTTTCTTTGTCTTATAGCTTTACAGCATGAGTTTGACACCAGGTATCTGTCTGTATGATACCCGTTTAGAGGATGTGTGTGTCATCTGGAGAATAAAGTATAGCCCACAGTATGCATTGTCATCAAACGTGGGCAGACATATCCCTACTGTGTTTGCTTGTACCTAAGAAAGCTATATGCCAAACAGGAGTGGTCCCAGGACTGAGTGCAGGTGAATACCACTTGTTACTGGCATAGAATAGTACATGGAGGCTGCAAATGTTACTGTGTGTCCTACATCTGTGTGTCAGTTGTCAAGCCATCATCTAACAATCGTTTATGGTCAGTTTGTTGTGGTTATGTATAATACCAGTATGTGGGATGGGTATGAATTGCTGGTGAGCTAAAGCTTGGCTGTGTTGACCTTCCCTTCCTCACCTATAGCCTTGTTGACTGGCTTGAAGTCTACTATGTGTAGAAGCTATGATCTGGCCTTTAGAGAACTTAAGTGGGTATGGTGCAGTGTTTGCAGTTTCATAATGTCTCTGTTAATGAGTTCCATAATGCTGTGCTCGATAGCCTTCCAGATAACATTGGTCTGGCTTATAGGGTGAGAGTTTCCAGGACCTGTTGTAGTTCTACCCTTAATCAATTTATGTTAACATTTGCACTGGGTGTGACGAGGGTGGACAGGTTTAAGAATAAGTATATTAGAGGGTCAGGCCAGGTTTGAAGGTTAGTAGACCATGCCAGATAGGCAGGATTAAGTTGGTTTGTACATGTGCTGAGGAGGGATGCAGAGTATATTGTGAAATAAATGCTAAAGATGAAGCCGACAGGTAACAGGAAAAGAGGCATGCCTAAGATGAGGTTTATGGCTATGGTGAGAGAGGACATGCAGGTGGATGGTGTGATAGTGCAAGATGCAGAGGGCAGGAAGAAATGATGTACTGTGGTGACCCCTAATGGGAGCATATGAAAGGTGAAGAAGAAGACGTAGCTCAACCCTTGTGGACTGTGACACCATTACGGTGTGTCATTCCACAAGTATGTAACCTGTATAGAGGCTGCATCTTCACAGAGTGTTTAGGTGAGTGGTGACTTCATATGTCAGCTTGTGTATGACACAGCCAGGGAGACTGTCCAGTACCATTGCCACTGTGGTGTGTACTTTGTTAAAGAGATGTTTTAACTAGAGTGTCTGTGAATCATCAGGTTTTACATTCTTCATGTCTGGAAATGTCGCCCTTGTGTAATGACAGGGTGGTGAAATTCGCATTCAAACTGTCTGACAAGGAATTGGTAATGTCAGTCAGATAAGTGTACTTTGTGACCATTTACATTAACTGTGACCCAATCTGAGATTTCCCCTGTAGATTATGAACAACACTGAAGAAAGCTTTAGTGTTGTCTTTGGAATCCTTGCCATTTTGTATTTTGAAGCTTGCCTTGTATGCTTATTGAGGGATTGTATTTTCCCAATGATACTGACCAGAGAGGTTATCCCTTCTTGGTATGTAACTCTTTTTTTGGTACAACTTCACACCTTCTATTATATATTTAGTTTATGGCAGGGGTCCATGAGACTAATGCACTTTTACTGTATAAGTGAGAATTTATTGTGTTTGTGATAGCACGATCCATGCAACCCTGTAGGTGAACAGTGTGCATTAATAAAGGATTATGCAGCTGGGACAGTGTTAACCTTAGTAATGCAAACCAATGACAGATAGCAAAAACAGCATCACCCACAGCACAGTGTCAACTCGTGTCATACACACACATGTACTCAAGTTCCAAAATGTGTTTAGTACAATGCATACTGGCCACCAATAGAAAGTACACTGTCCAATACAGGGCATGTCACCCTGCCCATGTGTCCAATATGCACGTACATGCAGACAGTGCACCTCCACCATGTTCACAAATGTACACCTGCAAACCTGTGCTGCACACACCCCACACTTACTGTCCACTGTATAACACATGCTGACACAACTACACATATCAGCCAAGTGGCACATGGGCAAACAAAACACAATTGGAATAAACACTGGTGAAAACAATACAACATTGCTAATTACAGCTTTAATGCATCATGCCTGCTCAGCTACACCTTCAAGGATATCATTACACTTTACTGTTGACAACATGCTACACATTCAACCATTGCTATACTTTATTAAAGTCACCCTGTGCATCAGCACCATGTTAGCCTGTTCCTGCATCAATGTTATAGATGACAGGAGGTGGCACAGGTTTCATCATATGCACAGGGTGTGTTGTTGGTTTGCCAGAGGCCTACACTGAGCCATACAATCGACATGTGTGTGTGAGTGTGTGTGTGTGAGGGCCATGAGTACTGTTATGGGGCAATGTTGATGTAATGTGTGCAGATATGTGTTTGCCCTAGGTTTCTGGTTTATGTGTGTGTGTCTGCATGCACACAGTTCCATTATGTGGCTGCCATATACTGGGATTTGTGAGACAGCTACAGACTGTACCTGGCAGGCTTTAGAGATCACCGTTTCTGGCCATGGATATGGAACCTGTGCCTGGCAGGGGTGCTACAGACAGTATCAGGTACTAATCCAGACTGGGTACTATCCAAAGAGGTTGACATATGTCCACTGGATCCAGGTCCCTGCTGGGACTAGCTAGAGCCACGTGCACATGGTCTTCTAGGATGGTCTATGGACAGCCCCCCCAACATTGCTGGGGCTGGTACTGGCACTACTGGAGCGGCTGTGACTTGCTGGATGTCCATGGCGACCTCCAGCTGCTGATGTTGCTGGCATACATCCACATCAACATCTCAACCATCCCACACTGTCCTGACACATGGTCATGACATTGTGGAGGACATCCAATATCTCAACCCAACGTCTATCAATGACCTCAGTGTAATTACATATGGCACCTGCTAGGTTACGGATACTGTCATTTACAGAGGTGTTATGACCCCTCTGTGCCCTTAGTCCCTGTCTGGTGTACTGCTCCATTCGTGTCTGTGCCTCTATGACAGCCTGGAACATGCGTGTGGTAGAAAGAGGTGTAGCACGTCTGCCAGGGGCATGATGACCAGCAGTGCTCTGATGAGAACCCCTGGGCCTCTGCCTATGTGGTACCATTCCAAAAATCTGGCTATGGCTGCTGTGTCCTGATACATGTGCCATAGATACCACAATGTCCTGGCCAGTGCCAACCGTACACTGTCCCTCAGCTAAGGGCAATGGTGATGATGGATGTACAGGCAGTATGACTGTGTGCATGGATGGGGTGGAGACTTGTGTACTGTCAATTGGTGGCCCAACAACAGACCCTAACAAACCTGCCTGTGCCTCAACACACCTATCCTCATGATCAATGTCTGTCTCAGTGACATCAGGTTCCCTGCTGTACTGAACCAGCCCCACCTTGGCACCTGTGAGAGGAAAACAGGAATCACACTTTAAGACCTGAACATGATGTCAGACCACATGCACACATGCATACATGTGCACATGCGCACATGCACACATGCACACATGCACACATCACTCATGCACACACACAAACATACACACCTCCCTAAAGCAGACACACACAACACCAGCAATCTCAGAACATACACAATAGCAGGTGATGGTGGGGTACTGTATCACAGGCAAAACATTCATATCACACATGTCAGCATGCAGGACATGTGTTGCTCAACAGCATGCAGTGCAAGTGTAGACAGTCCTTGTTACCAACAGTATACATGGCTTTGATGCATGTGTTTTGTTATTAGGTGAGGGGCCTCCCCCTGGAACACAATGCATACATGGACACAACATTGCTGTGCAGGTATTCACAACCTCTGTAATGTACTGTGCACCATAACAAACAGGTGTACATACCATGGCTGGATGTGTATCTGTGTGTCAGATAGGTATCCAATGCTGATTACAGCCTATGTGTCTTTAGCAAATAATCGTAGACACATTTTTATCACATGCATGATGAGTATTCACACAACATCATCAGTGGTGCATGGATAATTGATGGAATACCATTCGGCCACATACCCAATGTACGGTACTTATGGTGAGTGTAGATCATATTGTGGACATGCCAGTGTCATCCATGACATGGCATGCTAAAACACAACTGCATATTTAAACACTACACATACCCAATGTGCGTCATATGACCTAGCCACTAAATAGCATCACAAGATATATATGTGTCAGTTGTGCAAATGGTGATTGGTATGCATATTGCTTAGAGGTGCATATGTGTGCACACACGCAACATTATGGTGTATAGCAATGAAAGCTATGTGTAGTATTGTGGTTACAATAACTGGATGGGGTATAGTACCATAGGCCATCATCATGAGTGGTCACTCAAGGCTACAAATGTTTCCCAAACAAGCACTACGCATACTGTACTGGGACTGTACTACCTTGGCTACCTTCACCATTTCACAACCAGTTGTTACATGAGTTTGTAAGGAGGCCAATAAGGAGCATTCCCTGAAATGAATGTGTAGTGTGTTGCAGAATGTTTAAATGCCCCATGATAGGCCTCTACACCTCAGGTATATTATGTGTAATGCGTGGATGGGATTTTGGATTCTGGAGTGTGTCTTTACAGAGGGTTTGGAAATCCTTTATGTGTAGCATGTTAAAATGCTCTTTGTATGTCATAGATGTGTATGTTATGTGCATGTTGAGTATCAACTGTGCCTATCCAATGGTCACTACAGTCTAGCCACATTTGTTTGAGATGGTATGGGTATTGCATGTGTTTGAGGCAGCTAATCACATTAGTGAGATGTGCGTGGTCTTACACCAAACATTCACAGCATGCATTATGGGTAGGTGTGTTACATGTGTACATGGCCTACACCTTAACTATGACATGCACTTTTTATTTACAATAATGAATGTAGAACACACTCACCAGCATCTGTCCGCTGCCTTGATGTCACCCCAGAGGGACCTACATAGAGATGAGACAGTTTGTCAGTGGCCACAACTGTGGCATTGCTACTGTGTGTTTGCAATCTTACAGTACAACAACAGTTTACATTCACAGGGCTACAGATTATGTTCCAAATGATCAGTATTGCACAACAACAGGCTCCACATCTTTTAATAACACACTCCACATCTCACATATGCATGATCTACCAATACAGATAACAGTAGTCTACAGATATGCCATGTTACCTGCATGCTCCATGTGTGCTTGCTGGGGTGGCTCCAACCTCCATCATGGTGTATGTCTGCTGCTGCTGTTGTTGGGTAGGTGCCACCAGGCTCAGGAGCAGCTCCTCCACTCTGGTGAGGGGGGATGGATATTAACACCACCTCCTGTTGCGAGCTGTTATCTCCACACATCAGCAGCATGCTGACGGACATGTCTGAGAAGATCACTGCAGTGGTGGCGTACCTGCTCATATATCCTGTTATGCAGGACTACCTCATTTACCTTGTGGACATCATCTTGCCACATTGCAGTATGCTCCTGCTGGTCCTGTCTGGTTCGTGAGAACATGAGACTGTAGTGCTGAATCGTACTGGTAGTAATTATATAATCTTCAGCACTATGGTAACTGGGGTTCCTGAGATGCGCCATGATCCCTGGAAGACATAAATATGAAAATATGTCTGAGCAAGTCATATGGCACATTTAACATTATACAATACAGATATCACTGAACTGCCATATATAGCAACCTATTAGCTAACCGTGAGTGAAACACTTTAACTGCCACTTATCACTGCTCAACCCACAACTGCTTGGAAGTGCCTGGCTCACTCTCTATCTAATGAACCATGTTCTGCACAGCAACAAAATAAAATCACTATATAAGACTATACAAGAGTACCTGGTGCACTGTATGCAACACAATGCACCACCTAGCCACAGCAGATATACATCAAGCTGATGTGTAAAGAAATATATCATCCATCACAATGAGTGTAAGGTCCAGTAAATGTATTACTCATACCACACAACTTGTTAATGGCAAACCCGTGGCCAAAATGTGTGCACAATTTTGAATATAGGTTGCATAGTGCTGTAGTACACTATGAATGTTGCTAGATATGCAGTTATATGTTTTACCACACATATGTCAAAGGACATGTTATAGACATACCCACACACACATCAGACATAATTACAGGACACAAAGGTGTGACAACCCAGATAAGCTTTCAGTGTGTACTATGCAGTACTGTGTGTTAGTACTTACACAACCTTAATCTTGAGAAATGTAATCTGTGATGAATGCAGGGACCACACAAAACAGTGGATGCAAGCAATGTGGACATACACCATACTTTGCTGTACAGGCCCAGAGCTTCAAGTAGTACTACAGTACACACAGGATTTGGATTCAACATCAGTACCAATCAATAATCATAGATGTAGTGCTTTAGCCTCCAGTGACACACCCTAGTTAAAACTAAGGGACTTAATCACACTGTATGCAATAGCACTTTTTCTACCTAGCAACAGAATACACAGCTTTTGCTAGGATCAAAGCAAGGACCCATAATACCATGACATAAACAGTTTCCCACTAAGCTATCCCACAGATACATATCTTTGATGTATTCACAAACACATTGACCATCACAGTCAGTCAACAATACAGAGAATCTATTGCAACAAGTAGATGTAGGTGTGTATGAGTATATATAACTATATATATATATATATATATATATATATATATATATATATATATATATACATATACACATCCATTGGTGTACATATACATATATATGTAGGCACATATACATTTCAGCTTTCATAGTGAGAATATCAATTATACAAAGGATGTGAGGTGTACAGTAATGTAATAAAATCGCACAGTCTTGGAATAAATGCATTGAAGGTGTTCACAGCCCAGGTAGCTTTAGCAGGTCTCACTGGCTTCAACATTGCAAACTGAAAAACCACACACAGTGTTTAACCACCACATGCCATATGCCAGCACTGTATGCTGTCTTGTTTGTCACACACTAAAACCTACATACAAATATGCGCATACTAACCTTCACCAACATATACATCTCCACTGTTCACAAACAGTTGCAATACGTCCCCTGCTCTATGCACATATACAGATGTGAATATATATGACACATATATATTTCTCCGTATGTGTGTGGCATACACACACAAGGTCCACACTGCTGTAAGTCCCTGGACCTCACAGCTGAACTGTTGGGCCTTGCTGCAACACAAACAGGTGTCACATATAAACACACACTAACATTGGGGGGGGCATATATGGCTACAAATGCTAGATAAGCATACTAGACTGCTACAGCAGTTGCCAATGCTAAGCTACACTTTAATATGACTATCATGCATGTGTTGTTCTGTCACACCCATGTTTATATAATGTCAGCGCTAATCCCCCCAACAGCCGTTGGCCACACTACTGTACAGAACACAGATAACTTGGATCAGATCTTTGACATTTAATGCTGAGCTACACATTTCACAGGTATGTCCCACTGCCCACAGGTGCACACTATATTGTTCATTGCAGTAGTTAAGCAGAACATCTATGCATAAATAACTACTGCTGTCACATATGAATGGTTCACATTATATAGACTATTCTTCAATAACATCTACTACATGCCAATAATTACATATGTGTCACATACATTTCCTTTGTATGATTTGGTAATATTTCTTTTTCTTTTTCCTTTTCTCTGTCTCTCTCTCTCTCTCTCTGTCTCTCTCTTTGTCAGTCTCTGCAATAGAGTGATTGAGTTTGCTGGCAGAGATCGCAGCCTGCTTTTGTAGGTATTTGCACATGAGCATGTGATGGCCTCTGCACCAATTAGTGGCCACCATTTGCTAATTGCATGCAGCCTGCTGTGTAGTAATTGCAGTAATCACTGTCATAGCAACCCAGAACTATAAATTGCTAACGCAGGTAGGCAAGGCCCTTTCAGCTTTCCAAGATGGAGATCATCCTTGTTTGCTGTGGACATCATTGTTCAAGACAGAAAGTTGGTATAGTTCTTATATCAGAAGCCAGGGGTGTAGCCAGAGATTTACATTTTGTACTTAGACCTAATGTTGCTGCTTCCAGTACACACTTGTCAGTGTAGAAATGTACTCACCCCTCAAAATGCTACCCCAAGATACATGGAAAGTTGTACTTTCTTTTCAACTTTTACAATTAACTGCCATACAAAGCTAGTTATTGAGATGTATTCCTTTGGCACAAGAATTGTTTGTGAACTGCTATACTGTGAATATTCATTTACTCAGTTCTAAACAATCTGTGCTTTTTTAGTGTTGATATTAGCACAAGCTGCTCAGAAAAACTGGACACATTTCAGTATTGTGAGTATGCTTACCTACATATGCACACAAAGGTATATTCTACATTTGGGTAGGGGTGCAGAAGTACAGAGACCGTAAGTATTATTGTATGGATTTTATCTTGCTGGACTTACAGGTTTGCTGTGTACATGTTAATTTATCAAGGCAAGTAGTCTGCCTGTGTAACTCCCAACTGTGGACCTATCCACATGGTAGCCAGAGAATAGCCTGTTATTTTTTGTCTGTGCACCACACAGGTCTTTTCAGCAATAGAGCAATGGCATTTTTACAGTTGGTTGCTACCAGTACATGGCTACATCCATTTGTATTTCAGTGTTGTGTTCCTACATAAGGGTATGCTTCCGAAACTCCTTCCAAAGCTATTTGCACAGTGTGTAACAGCAGAAAGGTTGATATGCCTCTGTGTTTCTGCCTCTGCCAGACCTCTCAAACACTCAGGTACATATTTGAACAGACTCATGGAAAAGCAAAGAAAAAGTCAGGGACACCTTTAAAATATTAGTGCCATTAAGTTGAAACATTGAGAGAATCAGAGCATATGAATTAATACACCTTTTCTGAAGTAAAAGACGTGTCTAACTCTTAATTATTGTCATTATTCATTAAGTGTAATTCACCACCTTTCTGGCCAAAGTCAGTAGTTTTAGGAGGGATTCAGAGGGACAGAGCTAAAATTTGTGTCAAAATCAGGGACATCCCTGAAAATTAGGGACAGTTGTGAGGTATGGCCTCTGCCCTAAACAGATATGCCAGTGTTTGTCCTGCTGTGATACTGTGTGGGGTTGTAAAGTGATGGTGTAACATTATTTCCTGCTAGAATGGCTGCTTCTCTTATCACAATCATGTAATGTAATTCCACAACAACTGTTGGTAAAGATCCACAGAACAAGTTGTGTGGTATGGCATTCCTATTTTTCCTTTACATTCACTCATTCTGACGCATGATATATTTATTTCAGCACCAACTTGTATATCTACTGTGGCTTAGTGGTACTTCATGTTGTGTAGCGTGTACAAGGTCCGGGGTTTGAGACTGACAGATGTGTTTAATTTTGCTCCTTAGCAGAACAAGGGCCCTCACATACAGAGTGACTAAGGCACTTTTAAGCAGTTGTAAGCGGGTTTGCGCAGGTTTGTGCGATGCTTAGCAATGCTTAGCTAAGCGCAAACAAGCATACACTCGCGCAAACCCGCTAAATACTGCTTAATAGTGCGTACTCCCACTAACCCCCATGCTCATTTCTTTGAAAGAAAAGAAAAATGGGGAGATAGGAAAGTGGTGAAAAAGGGGCAGAAAGAGGGAATGACAGTATGGAAAGTAGCTCGGGATGTGCAGGACGGGTGTAGGGAAGGTCCATAGCTGGTCCATAGCTGTTCATTTCTTTAACAGCAACAGCTGTGCATATGGAATAAATTTGGAGGTAGATATGAAACCTTCAACCCCTGAGAGAGGGGTGAGGACAACAAAGTATGTTGTAATGCCAATTAAATTACATTTTATATGTCCAGTGGACATGTGTGCAAAATGGGCAGCTATGTATGAGGCGTAATTTTTTTTTTGGGAGCAGATTGCCCTTTTTTGTTTCAGGTGAGAGTGGAATGTGTGGTAGGGGAAGTAGGTATATTTGGGGAGGTAGCTTGGGGAGGTAAACAGACAAGACAAACAAGACGCATACAGGGGTGGTATATGACACATGTGGTGGGTGAACACCTTTGACAGGGCGGGATGTTTGGAAATCGCAAGCCCATGAGCCCACAGATGGAAACAGTGGGACTGAGGTCCCCACCCATGGGCAGTCACCACTGCACCTTCACAGCCCAGAGGGTGGCTGTGCTGGGGGCTGTGTAGGAGAGGCAGGCTGACCCGGGAGTTGCGCCACTCATGCCTCAAGCTGGCGTAGAGGTTCTGCAACAGAACATTCAAGCTCTTTATGCACCACAGCCCGGACCGTTCGAAGGGTGATAGGTGGCCCTCCTCTGCCCACATTTGCACAGGGGGGGCTGAGCCCCATCCCCTGCAGCGCTTCCACCTGAAAGTGGCACAGGGCCAACAGATGAGGAGGTCCCAGGCTGGGCACCGGACCTGCTGGTGCCTGGTGCCATGGCCAGCTGAGGAGGAACAGGTGGGTCCGCTGGGACCGGCCTTCCCATACGAACTATATTTTGGAGGGTTTAATAAAGATATGGGTTAGTAACAGTCAACAGCATTCCCAATTAGTTATAATAGCATGCAGAAGCATTCTCATTAACCAAACACACCAGATTTTCAACAGTAGAAAAGCAAGCATAACACATGCATATATAGAACAATAGTGCAGGTTGAATTGATGGCAAGAGGCCACCAATATTGTGGTATTTTAACAGGGCACATGCATAGAAATAAATGCAAATATTTATAAACCAATAGGACATATGTCCCAACAAATGTTTTGAGATTAGACATACCGATTGAGGTGTGGAATTGCATTTTTTATGCACATACAGTAGGGTGGAAAAGGATAGCTTAATTAACAACTTGTATATCCTTCCAATTTTCACTACATTCCTATTAACTGCAGTTGTATGTCCCTTACATGTATTATTACACTACCCAATGTCCTTATATTGTGCAATTGGATTTTGCTAGATCATTATATACATGAGCTGTATCTTACATACAAACTGTCCAAGATGCAGATGTTACTGCTACATATTTTGAGAGTTGCTCACACACACTACTGCTAAGATGGTACACTGATAGCTCTACTTTCATATAATTATCTTGATATGTTCAGGTGAAAGTATCAGTTCTATGTTAACAGGTCCCTACATTTCTGGCAGCACACTGACATTTCCGGGGAACACAATACCAAGCTACTCATGTGCCAGATTAACCTGTACATGCTGGGCATGAGCCAACAGTTGAGGGCCGTAAATATGCATAAAAGCTACTGGCACTCCCTTCATCCACGTTATATGGGCCTACCCAAGTGTGGGGTAACACTGCTTAATACAACAGTACTATTTGTAAAATGCAACAGTACAACAACATATCAAAGAAAATGACACACGCTCCAGGAATTATACATTTATTAAAGGATTATTACACCTTTAGTTATTGGGTTAAAACACTTTTTGAAGGCTCTCTCATTTATTTTATATAACAGTACATGCAGAATAATTTCTAACCTGCCTGATGACACAGCCTTTGCAACCTATCTTCATGGGCTTGCTGATTCATAGCCCTGACACCTGTAGCTGTGAAGTAAATGCAGTGATATTGAGACATACCTATCCATAGTATAGACAAGCATAGCAATTCTTAACTACTTAATACAATGGCTACTTACTCAGTACTGGGGCATTAGGCATTGCACAGGACTCCTGGAGCCACTGGTCCAGTTGATCCTCCTTACGTCGCTTCAGGTCAGAATAATGGTGCCTGACCTGATCACCAGTCTGAGGAATGCCAGTGGCACTGGTGAGATCACAAGCAAGACTGTTCCAGGTCTCCATTTTATATTGGGTGCCCTGGTACTGGACCCGCAGGAGTCTTTCCTCATGATTGTGGACAAGGAGCCAAACCATTACTTTGGACTCCTCAATGCCCCAGCATTGCGCTCAAAATCGAGTGCCTTTTCCAACACCGGCCATGCTGACTGCAGAAGGGAGCTACAGCCAGTTATGGCAAGTATTCCCACCTGTGGAGCTTAAATATGCCTCATTTCCTGCACTTATTTGTGATTGGCCAGTTTTGAAAAAACAGCTGTAGGCACACCTGCTTAGCTGATGTTGGCAATGTTTAATATTCCTTTGATAGATATGTGTCTGTTGAAAGTGCATGGTTATTAAATGCTGTCATGACTTAGTGGTTATGTACTGTGACTATAGTGCACAGTATCCTGAGTTCGAGACCTGTCACTGCTTTTTATTTTCCTACTGGCCAGATTTGAATGGTTAAGGTACAGTAAAGGAGGTGTACCCATGTTTAGCCGACTTTGTTCAACTTTGCCTGACTTTGCCCAATGTTGCTCGACATTGCCAGACATTGCGCTGGTTAGCATGGTGCGCAGCTACGTGCAAATACGTTGTAGTTGTGCTGGTTAGCGTGGTGCACAGCTACGCGCAAAGACATTGCGCTTGTTAACGCAGTGCTCAGCTACAAGCAATTGGTTTTAAATATGCTAAATACCGCTTAAATGTGCTTAGCAGTGCTTTATATTGCTTAAAATAAGTTACTCATGCCTCAGAATGCATAACCATTTCACCTTCATATATATATAATTCGTTCACTACTACATATAACATTTGAATGCTTTTTACAAAACTTATACATGATAAATGTCAGGAAATATTTTTGTACACATATTTCCAACAGAAAATGGAATGTGCAGTAGTGGGACTCAAACCGGGAATGCCTCCTCTTTGTGCGAAGGCTCTAACCACTACGCTATTATTATTTTGCTTAATTTGCATATATTTTTTCTTATTATCCTCTTCGGTGTCTAAGCTGCTAACTGTAGGGCAATCCCACACAAACACGCGCAAATACAGGCAGCTATATCGGAAATAAAACAAAAAAAATACATTTCTTTTAATTTTTTAATTTGTACAAGGTTTAACATATGGGGGAGTGTAGTGTTACAATGTACACGTGAGCGGACTCGCTCATGTAACTCGACATTTCTCAAGTTTTGTCATTGCAGGGGCATGGATTTTTGGACTGCTTGGCAGTCCAACATGCCCCCTACACTCATCCATGCTCCGTGTAAGCTTTAGAGTTGAGGCAGCGCACCCTCATTAATATGCATGGCGCACTGCCGTCATACTCTTAGACTGGCGTTTCCATGTAAGACTAATCTAGTCTTACACGGAAGATTAGTAAATCCTGGGGAATGTCTCTGAAAGCTATTAACTTATATACAACTGTCACTGTGTTCAATAGGGTGAGATGCAGAAAGTGGTAGAAATTCAATTCTGATTAGTTACAGACACTGCTGTATGTCTGAATTAAATAAATTCGAGAAGTTAAAGGCACTGCTGTATGTGTGAATTAAATAAATCTGAGAAGTTACAGACATTGCTTTAGGTTTGAATTAAATAAATCTGAGAAGTTACATACACTGCTTTATGTTTGAATTAAATAAATCTGAGAAGTTACAGACACTGCTGTATGTTTGAATTAAATAAATCTGAGAAGTTACAGACACTGCTGTATGTTTGAATTAAATAAATCTGAGAAGTTACAGACACTGCTGTATGTTTGAATTAAACAAATCTGAGAAGTTACAGACACTGCTCTA